>NC_038256.2:36433491-36529620 GCF_000004515.6 Glycine max | reverse complement strand
GCTCCTCGCCAATTTCAACAACTCTCTCTCTCCTGTTCGCGCCAAACTCCACGAAAACCCTACACCCGCCGTTGTTACTACTCTGCAACCATCGTTTACGGAACAACTTCCTGATAAACAGCGTTCGCGCTTCGTTTCTTCTTATGACGACACCGTTTCCGAAGAAGGCTCCGATCGTGAATTTCAACCTCCCTCACTACCGGTGAGCTTTCCAATTTTTTAACCGTCTTGGTTCTCGCTCGCTATTCCAAGTGTAAGTGTAGACACTGTTTAATTTGTGTTTTTTTGCTTACCAGAATGCTTCCCCTATTGATAACACCGATGAGTGGAAGCGGAAATTTACTATGCTCTTGAGGGACAAGAGTAAGCAAGAGTTGGTCTCGAGGGAGAAAAAGGATAGGCGTGATTTTGACCGAATAGCAGTTCTAGCAAGCAGAATGGGGTTGTATAGGTGATTTTTCTATTCTTTATTTATCTTTTTTACGGCCTGAGTGTTGTTGTTTTCACTTTTGAGTGACTAGTACGTATTTATTGCGGGGAATCCTCAATTGTATTTGTTTGTGGCAGCCATATGTATGCTAAGGTTGTTGTCTTCAGCAAGGTCCCACTTCCAAATTACAGATATGATTTGGATGATCGGCGGCCTCAGAGGGAGGTGATGCTCTTTATTTTCCCATTTGACTTTTGCTTTGAGATTACACATTTAACAAAATCTAAGGGTCTTAAAATGTTTTTCCTTTTTTAATTTTCTGTTTGACTTTGTATGTTTGAGTGTATTTGAATCCTAATGAATTGTGAATATAGATCAAGTTTGTTAATAAATCTCATCAATGGAAAATTTATTTCTCTATAGAGACAACTTAGTAAAGCTTTCATGAATTAACAGGTGAGCTTGTCTATCACCATGTATACCCAAGTTAATGTTTATTTTGAGGAATATCTTGGCCAAAAATCCAGGATGAACAAAAGCTTTTCAGATTTGTCATCTGCAAGATCAAGCAGTAATGGCAGTATTGGTACTGATGAAGGGCTTTTTGAGCTACCTGAGCCATTAGCATCCAGTAATGCTTATATGGAGAAAATTCTACGGCAGAGGAGCTTACAAATGCGCGATCAGCAGCAAGCTTGGCAGGTTACCTTCCCTCAAATACAAAATCATGGCATGTTTTCCTAGTCTGTGAATTGTGATATAATTTTTGCACATTTTGTAGTTTTTTCCTTTATGTTTGTCTCACTATCTAAATTTGTAAGATGTTGATATTAAGTGTTACCACTTACTATTAGGAATCTACATTCCATGTGTGATGGTAAAAGAGGTTTTGCTGGATTTTATTGGAATTACAACAAAGAGGTGGTCTTGCCACATATCTACACTTCATTTTGAGGGGTTGGGTTATGAACATGGTAGTCAAACTTGAGTTTCTACTCAAACTCGGGAAGGGGTCACAAAATCGTAAAATGTGATATCGTTACTCGAAGCGTAAGATTCTACAAGATTTATAAATTAATACTTATGCATATAAATTCTTATAAAGGCATCTAAAGATTGTATAAATAAGAGGAAAAAAACGTTATAACACACATTAAATACTTAATTAAGCTTAAATTTATAATTATTGATTCATAAGCATAGGATAGCAAAGTCAATAACCAAAACTGTACAGAATTTATAAATGATAAACAATGAAACAAAACTACTCTTTAATACTGCACTGGTGCTTACTGCCTACTCCTAAGCTAGACCTCTAAAATAGGTTTTCCAAATTAAAATCATAATCACTCAAAATGTCCTCATTTCTTCCATTATCTCCATCTCCTTGACATCTTCAATAGCAGAAATAATAAAGCAATGAACCAGAAAAACAACTCGCATGTTGCAGTACCAGAACCTAAACCACCGAACTGGATATCTAAAAAAGGGGAAACAACAAACAAGAAGACATGGTGGAGAAGAGCTCTGATGCGGCGGACAGGAGCTCTCCTTGTGGTGGTTCTTGCAACAGTTTTTAGGAGAAAGGGAGGGTTTGTGCAACGCTGTGAGGTTGGGAACTGAGTCCCGTGTGTGTTTTCACTTGTCACGTTTTTGGACTGAGGGTTACAAAAGACTTTGTTTTGACCTTTATGGGTTTAGGCTTTTAGAAGCCCACGAAGAGGGGGAAAATGACAAATTTGACCTGCTAAACAGAAGTGCCCAATGCTCGCTTCTATGAGTTTATGCCCCTGCTCGACGATTCTACAGCGTAAGCTTTTGGGCAATTCTATGCAGGGACGAACTCGTCCAGTCCCAGTAGGGCCGCAGAATCGTGCAATTCTGCGAGCTGAGTTGATTTTAGCTACCATGGTTATGAAAGATGGATATTGTAAATTGAGGGGATATCTTCCCTCCATTGACTAATGATTATAGCAGAATGTAATGGTTATTGTTAATTGATATTCATGCCTAACTTTTATTGTAACAAGTTAAAAAGGAAAAAAATCTTTTGGTTCTTCCTGGTGGTCATTGCAGTCTGTTTGCTGTATCTGTACAAGTGCTTACCAGTGTTGTTAAATGGCGGCCATGGCAGATTTTCATGGCGGTTTTTCGAAAAAACGCCACAGAATAGCGGTGGCGTGGCGGGTTTGGGATGGCGGCGCCATGGCGGCCGCCATAGCCATGGCGGTCGTGGCGGTTATGGCGGGGTGGCGGAAAATGGCGTCCCTCCCGCACCCCACACGCGCACCCAGCCGCGACACCCGCAGCCGCACGCGCACGCAGCCGCGACGACCTCCGGCAGCGACGCACCGGCACAAATGGCGGCGACGAGCTCCGGCAGCGACGCACCTGTCACGAACGGCGGCCTGCAGCGAGAAGTTCTCGCGGAGAAGACGAAGCTGTCGCGAAGAAGAAGAAGGCATAGGTTTTAGTTTTTTTTTTGCTGTTTGACACCCCCTGTTTTCTGTTTGCAGCTTTTTTTTTTCTTTTGCTATTTGATACCCCTTTTTACTTTTAACAGTCCCATTTTATTTTTCATATTTGACACCACAATTTTTTTTTTCTGTTCAGTCCTCTTTTAAATGGCTGAGTTTATTTGAACTCTTTAATGAGTTTATTTGGTGTTGGTACTTGATTATTGTATGAACTCATGAAACTTTTTTAGTTTATTTGAATGCAATCCTTTGTTTTTTTCAATTTCAATGAGTTTATATATATGCTTTTTTTTTTTTGGTCCGCCATGACATCCGCCATTTTCCGCTACGCCATCCGCCATATTTTTATGGCGGATTTTTTACTTTCCGCCATGAACCGCCATCCGCCATTAACAACATTGGTGCTTACAGATACCGGTTTTAGCTGTGTGTTGATGGTTTTCCCTGAATCTCTGTTTAATATTTTGAAAAATATCCAATGAGTTTTAGAAACCATTGAGACAAAACAAAATTGTCTTGAATGTTCTTGACATCTTGCCCTCTCATTTCAGGAATCTCCTGAAGGAAGAAGAATGCTAGAATTTCGCAGAAGTCTCCCTGCTTATAAAAAGAAAGAAGCAATATTATCAGTCATATCAAGGAATCAGGTGTGTTGAATAGTTGTATTATTAACAACATTTAATGGATTAAACCTATTGATTTAGTAATTGTATTACAGGTTGAGTTGTGTATCCCCCAAATTAGTCTTTTAGCCAGTTTGACTGGCTGATGCATTGAGGATCAGTTGAGTTGGCTCAGAAAATTAATTCAGTGATGTTATGTAAACTGAAAATTTTATTGTGAAATTCAAAACCACTGTAAATATGTAATTGAGTTTTTTGTTGTAAAATTTTTTAAACCAATGATATCAGGTGAAAGTACAAAGGTTATGGTAGTGGTATGGTTGAATTTCAATGCAAGCAGTAGCAGTGATTGTTTCTTAAAAAGGGGTTATCGCGGGGGGCGGGGGGGGCGGGGGGGGCGGGGGGCAATGATGATAAAAAAATTAAAAGGTATAGGATTTATTATTTTATACAGATGATAGACAGTTGCTGTTAGATGATTATGGAGTTAATTTTATTAGAGAACTATATCAGACTGTTTGTATCATATGGTTAGCTTTAGTGGAGTTATTTATTGGTGACTGAGAAGTATTTTGTTTTTTGGCGGGTAGAATGCCATGCCCAAATCAATAATCAGGAAAAGCTTGGGATTTGACCTTCTTTGGTTTATATAATTTCTATGATAGCTTCATCTATGACTTGGGGGTGATAAGATGTACTTAATGTTCTCAGCTGTCTGTATGGTCTTAAGATTCTTGGAGTGGTACACAACTTTATCAGCTTTTATATGCTCACTGCTATTGTCACCAGAAACACTCTTTTGGCAGAGCCACTGATGTTATTGTGACAGTAAAGATTTTATAATGCATTAATTTAATAAAAAATATAGTATGCATCTTGGTTAAGTTCTAGGTTATCCTTTACTTTGATTCACATATGCAGGTTGGTTACTGGTAAATATATGATTTAAACAATAGTTCAAAGTCTTAATTTCAATCCTTTTAAAACTAGATATCTATAATTTGATAGTCAGTTATTAAATGACATATTTTTTAGGTAGTTATCATTTCAGGCGAAACAGGTTGTGGCAAGACAACACAAATTCCACAATTTATTTTAGAATCTGAGGTAGAATCAGTTTGTGGAGCTGCTTGTAATATTATATGCACACAGCCAAGACGCATTTCAGCCATGTCTGTTTCTGAAAGGGTGGCCTCTGAGAGAGGGGAGAAATTGGGCGAATCTGTTAGTTTATCTGCCAAAGACAACTATTCTTAATATACTATCCCAACCTCTTACTGTTCTGTTTTCTTAGAATTTCAGTATTTCTCCCTATCTGTTGGTTGCTCTCACACTTTCTCTCTCTCTCTCTCTGTCTCTATCTCTCCCTCCTTGAAAGGTTGGATATAAAGTTCGACTTGAGGGTATGAAAGGGAGAGATACCCATCTTCTCTTTTGCACCACAGGCATTTTATTAAGAAGATTACTAGCTGATAGAAAGTTAAAAGGCGTAACTCATGTTATTGTGGATGAAATTCATGAGCGTGGGATGAATGAAGGTAGAATTTTGAGCTTCATTGAATCATTTTCTTTTAGAACATTTCTAAATATTCATATTCTTGCATTTTTTGTGACAGATTTTCTGCTTATTATCCTTAAAGAACTTCTTCCACATCGACCAGAACTGAAACTGATTTTGATGAGTGCTACCCTAGATGCTGAGCTCTTCTCTTCATACTTTAATGGGGCCCCAATTATGTTTATTCCGGTGCGTTACTGAAACTAAGTGGTATTCCTTGTATTGTGATGGGGGATTATGAACCTCTAAGTACAAAGATATAAAATGAGATGATTTGCTAGGTATAATATCATATATGGGAATAAAATTTAGTTTATATTTTTTTTTTGAGAAGTTTTATTACCCTTTTCTTTGGGATAAATTGCATAATTTTTTTTATATAAAGGATAATATTTTGGTGCCTAGAACTATAGATTTTCCTTTTTCTTATTGTTTGGATGGATATGCTTATTAATATAGGGCTTCACATACCCCGTTAGAACTCACTTTTTGGAGAACATTCTTGAAATGACGGGCTACAGATTAACTCCTTATAATCAAATCGATGATTATGGTCAAGAAAGGATGTGGAAAATGAACAAACATGCCCCAAGAAAGAGAAAAAGCCAAATTGCTTCTGCTGTAGAGGTATTTATGAAATTCAGAACTGCAGTTGCTTACCTGTTTAATATTTTCTTAATTTAAGTTCATTTTGGAAAATGTATGACCAGGATGCAATTATGGCAGCTGATTTCAAAGATTACAGCCTACAGACACAGGAGTCTTTGTCGTGTTGGAATCCTGACTGTATTGGTTTTAGTCTCATAGAATATATTTTATGCAATATATGTGAGAATGAACGGCCTGGTGCTGTTTTGGTTTTCATGACTGGATGGGATGATATAAGCTCTCTGAAAGAGAAGCTCCTGACACATACTGTCTTGGGAGATGCAAACCGTGTTTTGTTGCTTACATGTCATGGCTCAATGGCTAGTTCAGAGCAGGTAATGTTCTGTCTGTTGATGACTACTTTGTTAGAGTTGATTTTATACAATCTGTATGTATGATGATTTGTTGTCTGAAAATAGTTTTAGCAATATGTTTGTGCTTAGTCTTTTGTTGAAGAAAGGTGGCATGTGCCTTGTCTCCCTGGTTATGATCAATATTTACATAGATTTACATAATGGATATGGCAATATGCAGAGATTAATATTTGAAGAGCCTGAAGATGGAGTTAGAAAAATAGTGCTAACAACAAATATTGCTGAAACGAGTATCACGATAAATGATGTTGTTTTTGTTCTTGACTGCGGAAAAGCAAAAGAAACATCATATGATGCACTGAATAACACGCCTTGTTTGCTTCCTACATGGATCTCTAAGGTTTCTGCTAAACAAGTAAGGCTATACTTTAGTTGATTGTGTGTGTGTAATTTATCACTTTATAATAATATGTTCAGTATTACTGGACATCATTTTTGAATCTGTCATCTTTATCCTAAACTTTTTTTTTGGAGCTTTCTGCATAGTTCATAATGTTTAGTTGGCTGAATGTTATGGACTATTGAAACCATAAATGTTTCTATATTGGCAGTAATCTGGATTAGAATGTGAATTATTTTATGATAAAAACTTTGCATTTTTTCGGTAGACTAAGGCCTGCTCTTGAACTTGCGGTCAGCATTGAGAAAAGAATGGCTGTGTGTTCTTTGTAGTTGTGTAACGAACATGATTTCAGAAGAAATATACATAGGACATATTTTATGAAGCTTGATAGATCTTATACTTACTCACTGAGTCATTATTTGCATCATGAGCTCGAGTGACACATTTGTAGTAATAAAGGAAGGACAGTATGTGGGTAGTCATGAAAAGATAGGAATCTGAGATTGAATAGTTGAATTCTACTATTCCAGACCCTACAGAGAGCTTCAGATATGAAGTCTTAATTTTATGGCAAAATCTTATTACAATAGTTCCTAAGGGCTTTGTAGTCGGCTTAAAACCCCTAGTAATTAGCATCCTTACCATCCATTGCATATGGCTTAAGTAAAACACCAGCCATCTGATCTAAGTTCACTAAGAGGCCGTGTCACATATGCTTTTAAATGAGTTGGAACAACATCATTGGCTGCCCCTACAAATAAACATAAGAGATTAACTCTAATAATATAAAATAATAATTCTTGACACATATAATAATATCCTAAAATCCAATTCTATTTGTAGTTATCTTGAAATTACCTTACATAATTAAAATAATCTAATCATTCAAAATTCATATGAAAATAACAGCAAAGTCATCAAAATCTAAAATATAATTATAATTAATCCTCCACTGTGCTGCATCAGTGGCATAGAAAATTCTATAGTATCATAAAAGAGGCTATGGACAATTCGAACAATTTTTTTTGATGGGGGTCAGGGGCATGATTTTATTGCCTTGTATAAAATATAAATAAAATTATTCAATTAGAAATTGGTGTTTATTTTCTTGGATTTGGTACCATAATCTTTGGGACATTATTCAATGACAAACTTGTAATTTTCACCCCAGCCTATCTGAATTGGCTATGAAATGCATGTCTGATGAGACCATGCAGGATATGTCACAAACTTTGTGTAAGATTGCATATGCCAGTCAAGAGAATGAATGCATTTGCTGCTGACAATTATAACAGCCTTGTCTGTTAATTGCCATTTTGTTGAAAGGCTTGGTTATGTGCCATTTTCTAAAGATTAAAGATGAAAATCAATTAGACACCAGGATCATAATGGAAAAATGCAGTATATCCCCAAAATCTTCATATAGTCAACTACCAGTGAATTTTGAACTTAATTATTAATCATGAATGAAATTATTGGACCTTAAATGCTGATATTGTTATCTGAATTTTCCCCTGATCCTGTTTTTCTAGAGAAGAGGAAGAGCTGGTCGGGTTCAACCAGGAGAGTGTTACCATCTCTATCCTAGATGTGTGTATGATGCTTTTGCAGAGTATCAGTTGCCAGAAATTTTGAGAACACCTTTGCAATCTCTCTGTTTACAAATCAAAAGTCTAAGACTTGGAAGTATATCGGAGTTCTTGTCTAGGGCTTTGCAGTCTCCTGAGACACTCGTGGTAACGATAAATTTGATTTATTCTTTAGAATTCCATGTATTCATGTACTTTTATTTAATAAATTCATGTATTCATTTATTGTGTTGGTCATTTATATAAAAATTTGTGCCAGTCATTTTTTTAATCATTTATTCATAGGTACAAAATGCTATTGAATATTTAAAAATAATTGGGGCTTTGGATGAGGATGAAAATCTCACTATTCTAGGTTGGTTGATCCCTTCTAGTCCTGGAAAATTTGGCTTATCTTTTCCTCTTGAAATGATGAAGACTTGTATTTGGGCCTTCAATTGACAGGGCGCTGCCTGACAATGCTTCCTATGGAACCCAAACTTGGCAAGATGCTAATATTAGGTGCTATTTTCAATTGCCTGGATCCCATATTAACTGTGGTTGCTGGGCTTAGCGTGAGAGATCCTTTTCTAACACCATTGGATAAAAGAGATGTAAGTTGTTCCTGTTTCAGATGATTGAGTAATTATTGAAAAGCTAATCCCTTTTTATTATAGGTCACTCAAAATTTAATTGTATATTACATAACTATAACATTTTCTTTTCTATTTTTTAGTTCTGTTGCTTAGACACTAATTTCAATTGAATTTGCTTTGAGAACCCAGCTCTGCTGGAATTTATTTAAATTGGGACTCTTTTGTTGTGTACATACGGAAATATGGTAGTAGGAATAGGAAGTCTGTGCATATGAAAAATCTTTGACAATAATACAGTGTTTCTAAACCTAAATGAATTATAGATATTGCCACTATACCAAAAAAAAAAAAAAGATTCTAAATCTTGTATTTGTTTCATCTTTTCTTTCTTCTCCCAAATCTACCCTGTCCTCTTTTTGGTGAAATTTGTGTTATGTGCTTAGAAGAATAGGACAAGTATCTATTCATTTTTTTTCAAACTCTTTGCAACACGGTCACAGCACTCCCTACAATAATTTCTGTTCTGCATTAGTGTGGCAATTATGAGTTAACTATATAGTCAGTATGTGCTGACTATAACTTGTTATCTTTAATGGCTTTTACCAATTAGTTCTTCTGAGCTGCTTCTCTCTCTCTCTCTCTCTATATATATATATATATATATATATATATATATTATCCTGACTGCAGCAATAGTTATAGGATTGCAAAATTATGGGAGAGAGATGAGAGAGAAATAGAGAGTGGATGAGAGTAGGATCCCGATGAAACCACGCCGGAAATGGTATGGCCAACAGATTGAAATGAGAAGAACAAACCGGAGGGATGCATCTGAAGTCCATTCCTTCTATTTCACAAGATTCCCTGAAGAGATGAATGAAACAGACTTGTGGTACAAGTTTAAAAAATTGGGGGGGGGGGGGGGGACGTCCGAGAGGTCTTTATTGCAAGAAATCGTAACAAGAGGGGTAAGAGATACGGTTTCGTAAGATTCAAGGGGGTGAAAGATGTTACATGGCTGGAAAGAAAATTGGATAACCTGGTAGTAGGGGGGTTAAAAATGCATGTCAATATGCCAAAGCATGGAAGCGAGAGGCTGATACAGGGAGAAGTTATTCGAGGAGGACGACAGAGGATGATACAAAGAGAAGCCAACTGGAACGACAAGCACAGGATGGAAAGAACCTCAGACAAGTTATTCAATGATGTGAAAAGGTAGCCTTGAAGATACAAGGGGAAAACAACTCCAACAGATGAAAGAGGAAACCTCGGATGTGAGAGTGTTGATACAGGCAACAGCAACACGGCACGAGGAATGAGTCTTATAAATCCGAGTCCAACAGGACCAATATCTTATTCGTCGGTACAAATGAACATACCTGTGGAAGAAAAGACATGGCTAAGCAACACTTGGGTGGGAAGACTGAAGAATCTTGCGATGTTTGATAGAGTGGAAGGCGATTTCATGTGGAATGGGGGTGAAGACATCACGCCAAAATATATTGGAGATGACATGGTATTGCTAATGGGACTCACAGAGGCTAGAGTTGCACAAATGGTTAAGGAAGTAACCGAGCAAGGTTCGTCCTTATTCTACTCACTAGAAAAGTGGAATCCTCAGATGAGAATTGGGTACCGCCTAGTCTGGATGCTGTGTTGGGGAATACCTCTGCACGCTTGGGATTTGGAGCATATTAAACAGATCATGACGACGATAGGAGAAGTGGTGGAGGGGACGACGAAGTGGATGAACTCCAGAGGCTGGACAGGGCACGGTTACTAGTTAAGCCACCAAGACAACCAATAATCCAACACAAGGTATCAACATGGATTAATGGGGTAGAATACACTGTGCATATGGTTGAAGAAACATGTTACAACCCCAATAGATGTAGATGTCAGAGAGGGAGCTTCATAGGGTCCTCGGAGGAAATAAGTTCCAACAACGAGAGCGAAATAGGGACGCCATTGCTGATCAGATATGTAATGCCACTAGAAACAGAACCGTTGTCAGAGGACATTTTTCCAAATACAGAGGGCGGCAAGCAGCTTTGAGGGGTCACGGAGGTACGACAGATTGAAGGACAACAATACTCCCATGAACCACAGGTCAATAACTCGAGGTTACTGACATGAGCACAGAGGTGGGTCACATTCGACATAAGCAGCGGACAAAGAGAAGCTAACCGAAGCAACCATAGGGCTGACAGAAGTGAACAAACAGAAGCACAAGGGATAGTAGCTGAGCCCAATCACAGCTTTATCCACTGGAAAGAAACTGGGGGTAAAAGCATGGAAGAGAAGATAGAGAAAGGACCAATGAAGGAGACAGGAAACTGTGCAGCGGCAATTAGGAAAGAGGAAGTGCACTGGAAGGGAAAAAGTGCAGTGAGGACAGTGGGAATGAGGTGGGCTCACTGATTCCAAGAAATTTTGAATTAGAGCCTACAGAGTCACGTGCTGGTGTACAAAATGTTGAGGGTGATGAGCCCTTAACGGGCCTTTCTAAAAGCAATTTTTCTAACAAAAACGAAGGTGTAGAAGGCAATGCAAATTGTGAACAAAAAGGGACAAAACACGTGGAGAAGGTATACTCAAGAAGCAGAGGGTGCAGAAAGCAAATGGACCATGGGCACAATGTTGGGCTCTCAAAAAAATCAAACACCAACGCCCATAAGGAAGCCAACAGCGTAAATGAGAATTATGACAAATATTCACCAGCAATGAGAGGAAGTGGGCTGAAAGAAGTGGCAGATTGGGAAGAAATGGACAAAGTGCAACAAGCAACACAGGTTCCACAACAAAACAATAGTCACAAAACTTGTGATCAAATAAAAGAAGCAACATCAAAATGGACCATGGTGCAGAATCTAGGAGTTACATGTGGGAAAGGAGATGCATCAGTGGTCACCAAGTTAGTAAGTATGGAGGAAAGGCACAAGGAGGAGGCTGACGAGTTGGGAAATAGGGGGGGCTGGATAATGAAGATTATCACATATAACATAAGGGGGTTAGGGAGGGGGGTAAAGTGGGCAGCTATTAGAAGAATGGTAAAAAAGGAGAGAGTAGATATGTTATGTATACAAGAGACTAAGAAGGAGAAAATAGATAAATTTATTTGCCATGCTCTGTGGGGAGATACAAAGGTTAGGTGGGAGATGCAACCAGCCAACAATAAAGCAGGATGATTACTTTGTCTGTGGAACGAAAATTCTTTCAGATTGGAAAGGAAGATAAGTGGGGAAGGTTTTATTTATTTAGAGGGTATATGGGTCCCTGATGGGTAGAAGATGTCTACAGTCAACACATACTCGCCATGTGACATGACTCAGAAGAGAAACTTGTGGGAGCAAATCAAACAGTTGAGAGATTTAAGCTCTGGAGTGTTGTGGTGCATACTTGGAGATTTTAATAGTATCCGAAGATTAGTTGAGAGAGTAGGGCTGAGTCAAAGGGGGGTAAATGATAGTAATGCGGACGAATTCAATGAATGAATCGATGACCTTGAGGTTGAAGATGTGTCTTGTGTGGGGAGAAAATTCACTTGGTACAAGCCAAATGGGACAGTAAAGAGCAGATTGGACAAAATCCTTGTCTTTGCTGAATGGTTTCACAAATGGCAAGGAACTACATAGTTTATATTGGAAAGAAACTTCTCGGATCATTGCCCAATTTTGCTGAAATTTGAAATTGTTGATTGGGGACTGCGACCTTTCCGGATTCTGAATTGCAGGTTCCTTTATAAATCATTTTGAAGGGTTGTTCAAGAATCTTGGATGAATAATCATGTAAGGGGTTGGGGGGATTTATGCTTAAAGAAAAAATAAAAGGAATCAAGGCAAGACTGAAAGTATGGAATAAGGATCAATTTGGAGATTCTTAACAGAAGCTAGCAAACATTGAGAAGGAACTAAGCAAGATAGAAATTGAAGGAGATGAAAGAAAGTTATCTGACCAAGAGCTGCTAACTAGAAAAAAGTTGTAGGAGGAGTTGTGGGCAGCTGCTCAATCTCATGAGTCCCTATTGAGGCAGAAGGCAAGGTCAATATGGATCAAAGAAGGGGATTGTAATTCCAAGTTCTTCCATAGAATTGTAAACTCAAACCGCAGATTTAACACTTTGAGAGGAGTGTTTGTAAATGGTGTTTGGATCGATGAACCTGAAAGGGTGAAGGAGGAAATACGTCTGTTCTTCAAGAACAGATTTCAAGAGGAAAATTGGGTGAGGCCCAAACTAGATGGGGTTGGATTTGAAGCCATTGGACAACAACACAATGTTAGATTGTCAGAGCCATTCATTGAAAAAGAAATTAAGGCTGCTATGTGGGAACGTGGGAGTGACAAGACCCCCAGACTAGACGGCCTTAATTTCAAATTTATTGAATTTTGGGAAGTTATCAAGGCTGATGTGCTTCGTTTCATGGACGAATTTTTTGTTCATGGAACATTCCCGAAGGGGTGCAATGCATCATTCATTGCTCTCATTCCTAAGGTAAATGATCCGCAGAACCTAAATGAATATAGGCCTATTTCTTTAATAGGTAGCATATATAAAATTGTGGCCAAGGTATTAGCGAGGAGGATGATGGAGGTGCTGCCAATATTAATAGATGAGAGACAAACAACATTCATAGAGAGCAGACATTTGCTACACAACACCCTTATCGCAAATGAAGTAATCCATGAAGCAAAGAGAAGCAACAAGCCATGTTTGGTTTTTAAAGTGCATTATGAAAAGGTCTATGATTCAGTATCCTGGGAATTCCTGTTGTACATGTTGAGGAGGATGAGATTTTGCAAAAGATGGATATCATGGATTGAGGGTTGCACAAATCTGCTTCTATCTTCATCTTGATTAATGGTAGCCCTTCGTCTGAGTTCATCCCCCAAAGAGGTCTAAGACAAGGGGACCTACTAGCTTCGCTCTTATTTAACGTTGTTGTGGAGGGACTCATTGGACAGCTGAGAGAAGCAATGGAGAAAAACTTGTTTCAAGGTTTCCTAGTGGGAAGAAATGAGGTGAAAGTTAGCATTCTACAGTATGCGGATGATATAATTTTCTTTGGGAAAACTTCCATGGAAAATGTCAAAGTGATCAGGTGATTTTGAAAAGTTTTGAACTTTTCTCAGGCCTCAAAATTAATTTCTCAAAAATTAACTTGCATGGGACAATTGGGATGTCGGAGAGATGGAAGGTGGATGCTGCTAGGTATTTAAATTGCAGGCTATTGGCCATACCTTTCCTTTACCTGGGTATCCCGATTAGGGCAAACCCAAGGTGTACTGATGTTTGGGATCCTATCGTCAAGAAATGTGAGAGAAAGTTGGCAAAATGGAAACAAAAACTACTCTCATTTGGGGGAAGGGTAACTCTCAAAAAGTTTGTCCTAAATTCTATTCCTATCTATTTCTTTTCTTCTTTTCAGGGTTCCAAATAAAGTTCTGGACAAGCTGGTGTGGATACAGAGACGGTTTCTGTGGGATGGAGGTATGGAGTAGAAGAAGATAGCGTGGGTAAAGTGGGAGTCGTGTGTCTACCAAAGGAAAGGAGGAATGAGAATCAGGGATCTAAGGAAGTTTAATTATGCACTTCTCAGAAAGTGGAGATGGAACCTTTTCCATAACCAAGGAGACTTGTGGGCTAGAGTACTGATTTCAAAATATGGTGGATGGCGGACTTTGGAGGGGGAAAGAAGGGGCAGTAGTGAATCAGCATGGTGGAAGGATATCAATAGCATAGCTCTTTCCGGTGAAGATGGCAGCTGGTTAGATAAAGGGATAAAATGGAAAGTGGGGTGTGGGGTGTGGAGCAAAGGCCAAATTTTGGGAGGATGGATGGAAGGAGTATGGAGCACCACTTAAGTTGAAGTACCCTACACTTTATTCCATGTCCCACCAGCAACAACATGTCATACAGATGATGGGAAATTTCACAGATGCAGCCTGGGAATGGGATTTTAAATGGAGACGACAACTTTTTGATGACGAGATAGATATGGCTGCAAAGTTCTTAGAAGATTTAGAAGGTATCAGCATTCACTTGGATCGAGAAGACAAGTGGATTTGGAAGGAAGATGCAGCGGGTGTATACACAGTGGGGAACGCATACAAGATGCTTATGACATGCCACACTGATGAAAATCAGGATGGTGCTTTTACTGAGTTGTGGAAGGTCAAGGTCCCTAACAAAGCTTCTTTCTTCGCGTGGAGACTAATCAGGGACAGACTACCAACTAAAATGAACCTGCGTAGGAGAAATGTGGAAATAAATGATCCCACATGTCCATTCTGCAAAAGATAAAGAAGAGTGGGAACCAATATCGTGGACAAACATTTTAGGAGCATTTCCACAAAATCCGAGACAGCACTTCCTCCAGCATTTGCTTGGGAAGGAAACTGGCATCAGATTTCAGAAATAGCAGTGCTGGTGGATCTCCCTGACATGGAGTATCTGGCAGCATCGAAATAAGATCATCTTTGCAGAGGAAAGTTTTAATGACAATAAGTTGTCGGAGAATGCTATCTTCCTATGCTGGACTGGGTTAAAAAATTTGAATAAGGATTCGACATGCCTTTTCATCACTGGTCCAGTAGCATGACGGAGGCATTTTTGTGATTAGGATGGGACAACTCTATAATTGTGGGTAGTTTTGGGTTAAGTATACTGTCAGAATATGGTTTCTTAATTCATGTTATATACTCTGTATTAGGGCACCATAGTCCTGCTCAATTTGGCCCCATGTGTAAATTTCACAGTACAGCTTGTACCACTTTAAATATAATACAATATTATTTTCGCTGATTAAAATATATATATATATATATATATATATATATATATATATAAAGCAGTGTGTTGCTAGCATGTGTCCAAAAAAGAATTAAAGTATACATTTTGTATACTGCTTGAAAGAGACTTTTTACTGCATTTAAAAAAAAAAAAACTTCTACACTGGGTTTCATTGCCAAAATTATGTCATGTGATCTTTTTGACATTTTTCTCTATGTAAGAGCTAGTTAGTTTTAAGTACTATTTCAGTTAATTAGATATATTTGAAGTTTTTAATGGATATAGTCACTTTCATGACAGCAGTATATGTAATGGCCCATTTGTTTTCCACTCATTGGGTGATGGTCTTGTCTTGAACTGAATTTCATTATTTGACAGTTCAAAGTTCTTCTTTGTAGCTTGCAGAGGAAGCAAAGTCTCAATTCTGTGGTGCATACAGTGATCACCTTGCACTTGTAAGGGCATACGAAGGTTGGAGAGATGCTGAAATGGACCTTGGAGGATATGAATACTGCTGGAAAAATTTTCTTTCCTCACAATCCATGAAAGCTATTGACGCTCTTCGGAGAGAGTTCATATGCCTGGTCAAGGATATTGGATTAGTTGATAGCAACACGGCCAGCTGCAATGAATGGAGCTCTGATGTAAATCTTATCCGAGCAATTATTTGCTATGGTCTATATCCTGGAATTTGCTCTGTTGTGGTATGTCCTTTTATACGACAAACATAATATATTAATATAGATGCCTTTCCCCTCTAATCAATGGTGGGTTGGGGTCGGGAACATGAGGGGCAGTTTCCCCTCCACGCCTCTCTTTGCTTTAACATTACATGCCATTTTAACATGTTTACAACTTGCATCTTTCCCTAATGTGTCCTTCCTCAATAATCTAATCTAATCTAATCTTTGTTATATCCTAATTTTCTTTCTCCACTTCTTTTATCAAATAAAAACAATTGTGCCATGTAACCACACACACACAAAAAAAAGGAATGATATCAATACACAACCATTCTCGCAAAATAAATCACAACTAAGCTGTACAGTGTCATGATTTAAGGGACATTTAATTATCTAATGGCTTGGTCAGCCAAATTGTGGTTTTTTATTTATGTTCTGTTTAGTTTCAGTTATAATACACAGTGAGAATTTCTTATATTTTACTCAATTATATTTTTAAAAATATATCATTATTTAAATTTCAAACTTTTGGTCATCAAATTATCCTATTGGTAGATGCCCCATCCTGAAATTTAGTCTTGGTTACTGTCCTCAAATAGTTCACCAGTTGGAGTTGTACCATGTGTCAACATTTTATATTACCATATTATGTTTTGGGAGTATAAATAAGATGTAATTTCATTTGCAGCATAATGAGAAATCATTCTCTTTGAAAACAATGGAGGATGGTCAAGTGCTCCTATATTCGGTTAGTCCATTCAAACCTTTATAATTTGCTGCTGGTTGTGAAACATTTAAAATAATTCTCTTAAGGTTTTTATGTTCCCTTTTGGTTTATTTTTTTTTTGCTTTCCTTTTAAATCAAATCTTCATTTCATTTGCCTAGAACTCAGTGAATGCTCAGGAAACTAAAATTCCGTATCCATGGCTAGTTTTTAATGAGAAGATAAAAGTGAACTCAGTTTTTCTTCGTGACTCAACAGCTGTGTCTGATTCAGTGGTGCTTCTGTTTGGTGGAAGCTTATTGAAAGGAGATACTGTAAGTGTGATGTGATTTAATTCTTTGTTGGTTGTTGTGTTTATTATATATTCTTGTTTGCAGTTTCAAATTGCTGTCTCAGTTTTAGTTGTCTGATGTTTTGCTGGAATTCAACCCTTTTCTATCAGGATAATCACTTAAAAATGTTGGGAGGATATCTAGAGTTTTTCATGGAGCCCAGTGTTGCTGAAATGTACCAGAGTATAAGAAGAGAACTTGATGACTTCATTCAGAGCAAAGTAGGTGCAAATTAATTTCATGCTCCTACTAACTTCTTGATGCAAATAGAACTAGCATTCTATTTTAGTGATTTTTCGCTTGGCAATCAGCAATGAGGACATGATAGTTAACTTTTAATTTGAACTTTGTATTTGACAGCTACTTTTTCCAAGAATGGCCACACAGTGGTGTCATGATCTCATATCTGCAGTAAGGCTTCTGATTTCAAATGACAAGTGCGAAGGTAGATTTGTATTTGGTCGCCAGGTTCTTAAACCATCAAAGAAATCTATTGTGATGGCCTCACACCCAACCTTGGTTTCAAGGACTGAGAGTGGACCTGGGGGTGATAATTCTAAAAGTCAGCTCCAAACCTTGCTTACGAGAGCAGGATATGCAGCACCCATCTACATGACTAAACAATTGAAGAACAATCAGTTTCAGGCTACCGTTGAATTCAATGGAATGCAGATAATGGGTCAACCTTGTAACAATAAGAAGAGTGCAGAAAAAGATGCTGCAGCTGAGGCACTGCAATGGCTGATGGGTGGAAAGCAAACAGGCAAGGAGTACATCAATCACGTGTCGATGTTACTTAAGAAAAGTAAGAAGGATCACAATTAAGCAGTCAAAGTAATAAGCTCAATGCAAAAGAAAAGAAGCCCGAGGTGAAGGATGATGTATGTGGTTTCTGCTCTCTTCTTCTAGAGGGACATGTGGTTTGACGGGGCATTGTTACTCTATAGTCCTGGATCATTGAGTCAATTTGTTCATGAAAACAGCCAAGCCCCTATCCAACATCAAACAGATTGAATTTGAAGTTGGAAGATACTCATTCTTGATTGAAGCAAAGTAAAGGATCATATGTGAACATTAGGCAAATAACTGCCAATCGAGGCTTGAGGATGTTAAGCTTTTCCAATTTGATCAGCGGGAAAATAGACGGTTAGTGGCAGGGCCATACAATAGGAGGGATTAGTACATAACATTTATTCATCGGGTTGGGGGTGGGGGGTGGGGGGATGTGAGCCGGATGATGACCCATTAATTCTTTGTATAGTAATTATCAATTTTGACATCATAAAATCCAAAATATGTTGAACCATCTGTCTGGGCATTGTTCCGTGCTTGGGAGCAAAACGAGATGGAAAATTAATTAAATCGACAAAATTACACTAAATTTAAGGGAACCTTTGAGACGACTTCAACGGTTGATTTTTTTTTTTCATTTTTTTTCTGGTAATCAGAACTTTTTTTTTCTTTCATTTTTCAACTTTATTATGGGTATGCTTCCAAGAAAGAAATGGAACGTATCCTTTGTAATGGGCTAAAATGCTTTGTTTATTTTCCCAACTACAGTTTTATGCAAATCAAGATAACAGTAATTTGTGTGTACACATTAATTTTATAATCCAAACTAAATAACTAAAAAAACCATTTTATCGAACTTTTTAGTATTGTCATTTCAAAACCATACACAGAAAACCTCTCCCAACCGGGGCCGAGGGGGCTAAGGTGAAAGAAATAGAAAATTGAAACGATTGTTCGGCGTCAATAAATATTGGGATCTGAATAAGTTGGAATCGAGACAAATTCTACCGCCCGAAAGCTAAAATGTTCTTCACACGGTACAAAAGAAACCTTGATCGTCAGAATTATTTTAGTTCTCCAACTTTTTTTCTTTCTCTGCTTATCTTTCCTTATTTATCCCATTTATAAAATTACTCAAAACTAAACGTGCATACAATGTATTCCCAGCCGCTGATTTCAGATTAGAAGACTAGCACCAACGCATGGGGTTGTCCAAATATCACGGCAAATGCAGAAGCAATGCTTATGAACTGCGTAAAAATAAAAATCACAAACTGGACTGCCAAGAGCGAAATCTGAACAGGCAAATAAACAATAACTATGCAGTAAACTTTGTTTTTCTTCTGTTCTTTTCTCATGTTCTTTTCCCATTTGGGTTTTTACTAATCCCCAACCTCCATTTTACCAAGAAAACCTTTCTTTCTAGCTTCAATTTATTCAAACTCATTTGCTAGAAGTTGAAAAAAAATAAAATACAGCACATCTAAGTCCCCTTCGAATTCACTGCTAAGAAGGAATGATAAATAACTAAAAGAAAACAACTGAAAGCCAAAGACTCCAAAAGTTTTAGTAGGTATAGCCCTTGACAAACATTCCCTTCTTGGCCTCTTCACTCTCACCCTCAGCAGAGTATCTTCCAAGTTGAGCCAAGGAGTTTGCTTTAGCACGCACCAAAAGGGACTTTTGAGCAGCTTCCACATTCTCAGGGTGTCCTTGCCATGTCTTAAGCACAGTGTTCTGAAGAGCCCGTGCATATGAGAAAGAAACATGCCATGGGTTGGGACTTTGGTTCATGGCATTTAGATTTAGTGTTGCTTCCACTTCGGATTGTCCACCAGACAAAAACTGAGAATACAAACAGAACATCGTTTCCAGTTTAATTTAGAGGTTCTAAATTTCAAATTCTTAATTAAGTGTAATCTTAAATGAAAAATAATTGAGATCAGCATCATCATGATGTGCTTATCATGCATGCAAATCTGATAGTCACAACAATTTATATGAAGAGGAAACAAAAAGGTGCCGTAACTGTACCATGATTCCAGGGACAGCAGGAGGAACTCTTCTTCTAAGCATGGTTAGAGTATATTTGGCAATGGTTTCTGGAGAAGCCTTTTCCTTGTGTTCAGCCCCAGGTGTAACCATGCTGGGTTTGAGCAAAATTCCCTCAAAAAGGACATTGTTTTCAGCCAAATAGAAGAAGACTTCTGACCAGACCTTCTCGGCCACTTCCAGCGTCCTCTCAATTGGGTGGTCTCCATCAAGAAGAATTTCAGGCTCTACGATTGGCACAAGACCATTGTCCTGCAATGGAACACAAATGGAGCCAGGGAATGAGTGCATTGTGAGGAAAAAACCTTGCTCAAGATAAACAGTAAAATAAGTGTTTTATGTACACTGACGACATCAAATATCAAACCATAAAAGTTCACAAACATAGCAAAAGTTACATGGTTACGATTCAATCAAATTTGACACCCCATGCACAACTTAACATGCACTTAAAATATCTGCTACCTTTGTCACACAAACCAAACTAAACCCACAAACAAAAGTTACTCCCTTCAAATGAAAGAACCCCATATCAGACGGGTACGGTGAACAAGACCAAAGGGACAGATAAACTACAAAAAATTGTATATTACTCTTAAGAATCAGCTAATTTCAGCAAACACAGATTCATGGGTACAACAATACCTGAGAGATAGCAGCATAACGTGCAAGCCCCCACGCTGCTTCCTTGACAGCTAATGCAGAAGGACCACATGGAATGCTAACAACTGTCCTCCTGTAGCCCACAACAAAATTTAAAACTCAATCTCAATGCATCCAATCAAGAAGAAACTTTCACAAAAGAACAAAGAAAGAATGACTTACCACTTGGCAAATCGAGCACCTTGCTTGTAGTATTCAGCAGACCTAGAAGCCAACCCATCCAGCCCTTGGCACCAAGACTCATTGTTTGACCCTGGCAGAGGGACCAGACCCTAAAAAGAGCAAAACTAAAAGCATAACCACCAAGCCAGTTTGTAATCAGTGAGACAAGACCAATGGCACTCAAACAACAAACCTTATCAACTTTGATGCCGGGCACAATGTTCTGATCGCGGAGGCAATCCACAAATTTATTTCCATCTGTTGTCGACTGGTAAAGGGTTTCTTCAAAAAGAATTGCACCAGAGATGTATTCACCAAGGCCAGGTGTGGTGAGCAGAAGTTGCCTATAGGCCTGGCGATTCACCTCAGTATTGTCCAATCCAATGGATGCTAAACGCTTCCCACATGTGGCATTTGATTCATCAATTGCAAGAATTCCACGACCGGGAGATGCAATAGATTTCTATACAACCAACAAACAAACAAAAAAAAAACTAATCAATAACCAATCAAAGGAAATTAATCTATATGTATAATGATTTTATATCTAAACTGGAATCTAAATCGACACAGAACAATAACAACTCAAAGCACGTTGCAAGTGCTAAAGTATTAGTAAAAAGTCAAACACAATGAAATACTAACGTAAATCAACAACCAAAACGAAAGGAAGCACAAAGGGGTGTCCCATAACAGCAAAGTTGAAAACTTTAGAGCACGAGAACGTTGAAAATCAAGAGAACTGATGAAGGGCAAGAAAGAACACGATCAAAGAAAAGGAGGTTACTAACGGCGGTTTGGACGAGTTCGTGTTGGTAAGAAGAAGCGCGGATCGGAAGAGAGACTCGGCGAGAAGAGGATCCACGGCGAGGAGAGAAGGAATTGTGGGCGATCCACTGGGAAGACAAGGTGTTGAGCTTTGCAGACGCCATGGCCATGGATGCTTAGACTTTAGAGTGAAGAGAAAGAGAAAGAGAAAGTGGGGCTGTATAGTACTATGTTTTTGGTGCTATGAGATTGTGTTGTGATGTGAAAGGTTAATAGTAGTGAAGAGATGAAAAAGAAAGGAGCTTTGGTTTTCTTGGCGACTCCGCGGTAGGTGATGTGAGACAGCTCTCCAGCGGCAATACCAAACATGACCAACAACCCACTTTTTCCTATTTTTTTGGATTTTAGCTTTTGATACAAAAAATAATATTCATTCCATCCGTAAAAAAATTATTTATTTTGTGAAAGAATTCATGTTTAATTTCTTTCATATAAAATGATCTTAAATCATTATCAGTTACAAGTGATATTAATTTTTGATCGAATGAGTTAAAGATACTTTGATATCTCATTCAAGAAAAAAAAATAATTAAAAAAAATGTTTTAAATATCAAGAATTCAATCAATAAAAAATAGTGATTCATGTGATTTGAAGGTGTTAATTAAGAATGAAATAGATAGTAATTGAGCATCTGACTCGTAAATTAGCTATCTAATAATGCCTCTCTCCCAGGGTCGAACCTATATTAAGGGTTGTATATATAAGTGAGTTTTTTATTTGATGGAATATAATTTTAGAAACAATAGTATTTAAGTATCATTTAGTTTTTTTACTTTTTCACAGTATTTTTTCTCCTTTTATTATTTTCATTATAAAGATAATAATATTTTTTTCAGATAAATTTTCCCCTTTTTATGACAAAGATAAATAGAATATGAGGATAATTTTTAGATAAATATTTTGTTTTCCTTTTTGTAAAGATAAGTGTATTTCTTCTTTTTTCTAAACAAAATATTTGAGTATCCATTTTAATAATTTCTTCTTTTATAATATATTATTTCTATTTTTGCATTCGCGATCAAATAGTTTTGCTATTGTTTCGTTTATTTTTTGTCTTAATTTTCTAGTTCATTAATTAAAAGAAAATCTGATAATTTAAAATTTTGGTAAAAAAATAACTAAAGTCTAATCAATAATTATTTTTATCAAAGATCAAACTTAAATAATATTAAACAATTTAACTTTAACTTTAATATATTAACTACTTGTGTTTCCTCACGGTTATCAAAAACAAGTTTATGAACACTAGTATAAGGAATTAAGAGGTTAAATTTAAGACACATCATCAAATATTCTATTTTCTAGCATAATATTTTGTATATTTTATTTGTTTTCTCTCTTGTTTTGACCTCGAGTGCACGTATCTAAACAAATTGATGTGTAAATGTTGAGAAAGAAAATTGGAATTTAGTTAAAACATTTTCTTATTTTTATTTCGATAAAATCATTTTGTGTTAATGTAATGTTTACCGAGTGAGTCACGTTGACCGAGTTTTAACTCTCAACCTTTGGTGGGCTAATGTTTGTGGATCGAAGACCCATCTTGACACCCCGTAAACCTATATTTTGTAACAAAAATAGTTTTTCTTTTTATGATTGAGACAATAAAAAGAAACTCCTAGAAAAGGAGGTGTTTGAAGCATGAACGATGAGGAGCTGCATTATCTGAACTGGACAAGATTCCAAAATCTCGAAGCCCAAATCCGACGAAGACCCTTGCGTCGCTCGCCACTCCGCGCACTGGTTGTAAAATTAGTTTAACAACTCGTAAATAATGCATCCAAATTTATTAGAATCAGCACTTATCTTAAATTCATAAAATATTTAAAACTTACATCTTTTGTAATACAAAATAAGAAAGTTTTCACACACTTTTTTCTTCCCAAAATAAGGGTACATTAGATAATTTTCGTTTAGTTATTTTATTTTTATTTATTTAATAAATATTATTAATTAGTAGAATATTTAATAGAAGTGAATTTTAAATGCACGTTTATTATGATTTTTAATGCATTCATTTATTGTAGTATATCATATAAATAGAACTATTTTTTATATAATAATATGAAATTATATCGATTTAATATTTTCAAAATGATTTTAAATCATAAAGAAAACTCTACTAACGAATTATAATATTTTAACTAAAAAAAACTCAATAGTCAATTTAAATAATTGAATATTTAAAAGAATATAAAAAACTAAAGAATTATCTCTTTAACTTTTTTATTTATTCATAGGATTTGAAAACATGTATTAGAAAGTTTATAACTTGCACATTCTATTCAATTTTTCCATTGTTATGCTGGAGACAACTTAATTTTTTAAAATAATAATATTTTAAAAAACTGATTGTAAATATAATTAGTTATAAAAGCAGTAAAATAATATTTTTAATATGACTTTCTTACCCTATGTTTGGTGAAGGGGAAAGAAAATAAGAGAGAAAATAAAACTTAAAAATTTAAATTGAAAGAAAAATGAAAGGAAATAATTTTTTCTTCTAAATGTCAATGACTCTCTTTTGGTTTCCTTCTATTTTCTCTCCAACCAAATAATGGAAAAACTACCCCTATACATATTTTTTTCCTTCCATTCTTTATTCTTTTCAGATACACCCTTATATTATTGGTTTTTTAGGCTAACAATATATTATTTAACATGTTATTTCTTTCTTTAGTTAATAACATATTATTTAACTCACCCTTAACTTTATTGAAAAATATAAAATTATGAGAGAATTATTAAATGAATTGTGAGACTTATTACATTTGTAATTTTTAATAAATTTTGACCAACAATAAAAAAATGTGTTTAAAAGAATATGTAATTAATATTTTTTATGTTTAAAGTGATGGTTGAAAAAAAAATTAGTACAAGAAGACCATTATTTTCACTTAAGTAAAGTTTTTAAAGTAAACATTTCATAATAAATAAATTATAGACAGGTTAAATAAATATCAAAAGAAAGAAGAATATAGACAATATGATAGAAGAAGAAAATAAATAAATAAATGCACAAGACTATCGAGAGAGAAAAAAAATTAAAGTTTAGTATAAGGAAAAAGCCAATAAGATTGATTCAGAAACCCACAAAGACCAGAGACATGAATTGAACGGTACTGAGGCTTACTTATACCACCCTCAACCTCAACCCTCTTCTCTTTCAACATCTGAGAATTCCAAGTTCTGTTCTGAGAAGAATTCACAACAACCACCCTTCTCTGTTTTATTTTATTCCTTCACTCTGTGAAAACAAAACATCATGTCTCAGAACCAGAATGGCAAGTGGGTGCGAATTGCCCCAGAACAAGTTCGAGGCTCCTCCAATGGACACGTGGAAGTGGGAGGTTCCAACAGGCTCTGCATAAACCCTCAGAAAGATCACAAGTCCGAAAGCTATGAGGACCTTCAATTGGAGTTCAACCCTCTTGTGTTCAGCTCTCTGGAGCAGTATTTGCCTCCTCACATGTTGAACCTCTCACGTGAGGTTAAGGTTCAGTATATGAGGAACATTCTGCTTCGCTATTTGCCCGAGAGTGAGCGCATTCGGGTGGGTGTGTCACTGTAATTTTGGAGTTTTGCGGTTTTTTCTTCTTCTGTTGACTTAACTGTGTTTGAAAAATAATAGTGGGCTGAAAGGGCCCCGATGGGTGTTGGGGTTTCAAAGCCGTGGAACTTTTTCGTTTTCTTGAATAAAAAATTGATTTTGATGTTGCCCTTAATCAATAACGACGCGTTTGTGGTGCCCTGTTGTGCTGCCTTGCCTGCACTGTTGATTGGTTTGGCGAGGATTTTGGGAACATTTTGATGTTTTTGAAAATTGGGAAAAGTAGGAATGTGAATTGTGTTTCATTTTAGGCAAATGCTAACCGGTGTCCTTAGGGTTGGTTAAGGAACTAAAAGGAGAAATGTCTTTATTGGGATGCAAAAGATTGCACTGCTCATGACTTTTTTTTATGTTTCCCTATGATTTTCACAACAAATACTTTCTCCTTTTACCCTTCATTTTATCTCCCTTAATTGATAGCAAACGATTTGGATGATTCTGTACTTTTTGACTGCTGAATGGAGGGATGCATGTTCTGAAGATGGTGATGTCTGTTTAATTAAAAAGTTGATCTTTTATTGAAGATATGGTTCCAAATCATTTATGTTGTTAGTCTTGTCTTCTTAGTTCTTTGGAATAATGCCAATCTTATCTTTCATTTGCATGTTTTTCGTCTGTTGGAGCTTGGAAGTACTTGGTTGTGCCTATTTTGATAATGATACATCTGCTATGTATGTTAGTGGGTTTTATGGAAGCTTAATATTCTCAAGCGTTGGAGTCTGAATGACATGGATTTCTGTCTGCAATTGTCATAGAAAAATGTCATAACATGTTATTTGGTTACTTGTATTAAAAATTACTTGTTAACCTAAGAAGGTGAGATAAATGAGCAGTGTTTGTTGTATTGTTGATAGCAAGTTTTACTTAGTATGACAGTAAATATATGTTTATTTTCTTTTTTCCTGGTTTTTCGATTGGTTTTGTTGGTCACTCTTTTGAGTTTTAGTTATTCTATGTTGGATTGAACAGATTCAAAAACACAAGGAATACAGGCACAGGATCATGCTGAACTATCCAGTAAGTTTTCAACTGAATGTCACATTTGCAGTTTTGTTCATTTGTAAATTGAATATTTTGATGGATTGATTTTGTGATTCTTTTGGAAATTGGGAGAAATGTTGTTGATGGGATAATTTTTCTTACTTCTAATGGGTGGCATATTTTATTTGGTACTTATCTATGAGAATTTGGAATTAGCACATGTTAACATTAGAACTTTCTGAACCGAGAACAGTTGTCCTGTCTCGTTTCTGTATGTAGCGTGCATGTTCTGAACATGCTCAATCTTACCCGCTTATTCACTGTCGTTTGTAGCCGCTATGTAAGCAGATATATAGTATGGATGCTGAGAAATTTTTCACACCCTCATTTCTCAGAGCAGTTGAAGAAAATTCAGAAGCAAGTTTTAGAAGTATAATGGCTGAACCTCGTAAAGGACTTTATACATTTGAAATGCTTCAACCCCAATTTTGTGAGATGCTGATGTCTGAGGTATCACATTTCTTTCTTTTCCTTTTCATTCATATATCTTTTTATCTGTTCTATATTAGTGTTTTATGTTCTTATCAAGTTCTGATCACTTAGGTGGATAATTTTGAAAGATGGGTTCATGACACCAAGTTCAGAATCATGCGACCAAATATAATGAATCAATATGGTGCCGTTCTTGATGATTTTGGCATGGAATCCATGCTCGAGAGATTGATGAATGATTTCATAAGTCCCATATCTCGAGGTTATTTTTTATTTTTCGTAATGAGAATGGATTAGAAAATTACGACTGAGATGAAGAAACTAATATAGTGATGTGGACTAACTTTTGCAATTTGAATTTCTATAGTTTTCTACACTGAAATTGGTGGAACCTCGCTGGACTCCCATCACGGGTTTGTTGTTGAATATGGAATCAATCGGGATGTGGAACTTGGTAGGTTTCTCAAACTAAGGTCATCGTATTGTGGATATGCAATTGGCTGGAATCTGTAAAAAATATTTTGAACCTAAATGGAGTTTAATGTTTCAAGCATATCTATTTATGGTTTTATATTAATCTACTTTAATCATTCTTTTTATGGTATACACATTTACCTATTATCGTGCAGATTTTGGTCTATTATTTGACCATGACAAAAGGATAAGAAAATAGAATTGTGTTAGATTTTTCAGATTGTCTGAAATACTGATATATTCAGTTGTTATATATTTTGTAGCCTCAATGCCTTATACGCCTGTTTTGTTTTTTTATTTCTTTGTAGTAGGATACCTGATCTCCCCCCTTAGGATTTTTGGGATGGATGGTTTTGGGGGGAAAGGGTTGGGAGGGTAAGTTTTTCATTGCAAGTATGTATTCTCTAATTTGAGAGTTTTTAATTAATCCCCCTCCTTCCTTATTTCCCTCCCAAATCCTCCATCTAAAATAACTGAAGTTCACTGTAGTTTTTTATGGAGACTCCATTAATTCAGGTTCACTAACTATCAATGATACTTTGGTTATTTTGGCTTATCTTGGGTTAAATTTAAATGTATCTATTCTTTTACTTTAAATTTTATCTCTTGTTGCCTTTCTCGTTATTCCATCACAAATCATGAGCATTAGATACTTTTCTCTCATGAATTCAATTCTACGCTAGGATCTTTTTCCTTCTTGTATTGCTTACCTTTGATGCTTACATATTTTGTATAGTATGAGTGTATCTTGATTTAATTTCTTTGCTGCCCGTCTTTCTGTGTACCTCTCTCCCAACAAATTAGCTTTATATGCTTTTGTTGAAATCTAAAGAGCCATATTTTTGCAGGCTTCCATGTGGATGATGCAGAAGTCACCTTAAATATTTGCTTGGGAAACGAATTTTCTGGTGGAGAACTGTTCTTCAGGGGTGTTCGATGTGATGAACATGTAAATTCAGATATCCAACCAGGGGTATGTTTACTACATTTATGCTGAATAATTTATATCAAACTACATTGATCTCCAGCATATATCTGAATTATGTCTTAAACTTAAAAGAGAAAATAGCTATGCCGCTTGTTGATTATTCATACCATTTCAGTGTTCCGGATGGTTGTCCCATCCCTATCCCTTGTTCCTAAAAGCTGAAAAAATTATACTCGAACCAAGTCACAGCTAGCTGTTAAAGTTGGAGAACCCAAGGCCTTATAAATCCCATACCAAAATCTCATGCTTCTAATGTTAGACTCAAGTCTCAGACCTTGCAATTAGATCCTAACACACTATTTATTTCCTAAGTACATTAATGGACAAATACGTTATAAATTTCTGAGTTGTACATTTCATATTATTCTTACTGAAATTGAATAGCATTATGGCAATATTAGAACATTATATTGACAAAAAATTATTGCATTAGTAATAAGTATATGAATTTCATATAGACATTTACTTTGTTAAATAAATAACTCTGAACATATCTTTGCAGGAGATCTTTGATTATCCCCATGTTCCAGGACATGCAATTCTTCATCCTGGTCGTCACCGGCATGGCGCTAGACCTACTACATCTGGGAATCGGATGAATTTAATTATCTGGTGTAGAAGGTATTTACATCACTTTTTTTTACTACTTGAAGAAATTCACATAGCATGAAGCACAAAATTTTCCATACATATCCCCTTGTGGCTTTAGATTGCAAAATATAATCATAGTTATGGTCAATTACACATGCATCAACCTTCATGTTGTCATGCAGTTCGGCTTTTAGAGAGTTGAAGAAATATCGGAAAGATTTTTCTAGCTGGTGTGGAGAATGCAGACGCAAGAAGAAGGAGAAAGAGCGCCTATTAGTTATGGCCACCCAACAGGTAACACTAATTAACAATAACAGCTTTTGAGATGAAAGGAATGACTAAGATTAATGTTAATGTTGTCATCTTCCATATGCAACTAACTCTGTGTCTTCACTTTGTAGGAATTAATGAACAGGGGAATGCAATCGGCCTCGTGAACTTGCACACACAAATTGTCCTTGTATAGTTGATTCAACATTGAGCTTTTTTTACTTTTTCTAGATTCTGGATTGTTTTTAGTGAAACTAGAACGCCTGTGCAAAAGCACAGGAAACAACCCAGCAGAGTCCCATTTCCGTGAGTCATTTTTTCGTTAAAAAAAGGTAAAATACAAAGAGAGAGAAAACTGAACATTGCATAGAATGAAGACACTTGGAAGTTTAGAATGGTGGCTGGACAGTTGTTATAATACTATTGATGAAATGTGATGTAGGTTGAAAGTTATACACATGCGTTTCATAGAGTAACAAGAACAGAAGAGGAAATAGTTTAATAATTGACTGTTTTTAATTTCTAATGTTATTCAGGGAGTTGCGTTGGACATTGCAGATTTGCTGGTACACCCAATAATTTTTAAAAATCCTCATTATATCCCTCTGTTATAAGTAGTGTTTTCCTTCTTCACTTTTGTTCACGCGATTTTGTTTTTATTTTTATTTTTCCTTCATCGTCATTCTTGTGAGAGGTGTTTCTTGAGAGTTTTTCATTCGTTCTTGTGTCCTCTTTAGTCGAGGTGCATTGTTTATGGTGGTTTGTCGACAAGTTATGATTGTGCCGCTGGTTGATTTGGCCATTAACAGTGGAGATAAGTTGTTGATTTGATTTATTTTCGTGTAATACTTACATATTGATAATTCATAAGTTATATAAAATTTACGGATTGATAATCCTTAAGTTTTATATAACTTATGGATTGGTGATCCATAAAAAATATACGGATTGACAATCTGTAAGAAGCATACAGATTAACAATCCGTATGAAACTTACAGATTATTAATCTGTATGCTTCTTACGGATCTGTAATTTTGTTTTAAATTTATTTGTTATTTTTATAAATTTATTTTGTTGTTTAATTAGAAAAAAAATAGGATTGTTAATTAAAAAACTTTTAAATAGATGTAGTTTGAATATTCATTTAAAAGTTGTAGTTTGTATAGCTTGAAATGATATTAATGTGAAAAGAATTTATACATAAAATTATTTTTTTTGTTTTTAATTTAATATAGTATATTAATAAATGCAGTAAAAAATGCGAAAATTATATGATAGTATAATTATAGTGTGGTTAAGGATTTTTTGTTTGTTATTGAAATTTTTGAATAATTTGTTAAGATGGACGAAGATCAGTGGATGTATGATAGTATAATATCTGAAGAAGTTGATATGAATGACCAAAATGAAGACAAAGCTGGTGTGAATCTAGTACATGTTGATTGTTCTAATGCGTTCAATACTTCTTAGGTATTAATATGATTTATTGTTATTAAAGTAATTAAATGAATGTTCCTTGAAGACTAAAATTGTGTGGATTGCATTGTAGGTGTTTGTTATCCGTGATGATGTTTTGCATTGGACTCGATCTGTTGTTTATGATATTGGATTTGTGGCAACAATTATGGGCTCAGACATAAATAATGGTATTAGAGGAAAGACCTCATTTGTTTTAATTGGTTGGAAAATGAGTGATCAGTATAGAACCAAGAAGAAAAATTTGGTAAAAACATGTAATGACAGTATAAAATGTGGGTGATCCTTTAAGTTGCGTTAGAAACCAGTTGTGGGAGGCGAATGATGGATGATGAAGTTAATTTGTGGAAGTCACAATCATGAATTGGCGAAGTCATTAGTTGGACATCCATATGTTAGTTGACTGATTAAGGATGAAAAGATCATTGTTACTGATATGACAAAGTCAATTGTGTGCTGGATATTTTTGACAAAGTCATTAGTTGGACATCCATGTAGTCTGATGAACGTTGTGTAAGCGCTACGCATATCTGACCCACCGATGCAATGTATTCAGAAAACTAAATCCACTTATCATCAATGCCTTTTATACATAGACAAGGAGCTACAGAGTGTGGAGGAATGAACTGCACATACCCAAATTGTCATACAACCCTATCCGGTCGATGTATGACAATAGATAGACCTTATCTGATATGTCCGAAAAATAAAGAGATAACCTCAAACTCTCTGAATGCACGATGGTCACCGTATGAAATCCAGTACACAACATCAATGTCAATCTATCCAAACGCTTAAGATACGTCGATACTGGTAATGCCTTCTCAAACTTCCAACGACAGGCACGTGATTTTCTCTCATTATAATCCTCAGCAACAATAGCATAACCAATAGAAGGAAAGTGCTCGTAGATCCAACACTGCACATATTTTAAAAACAAATAAATTCAACATAATTCTCAATATAAAAAGTAAACAACTAAAAATAAATTATAAGAAAAATCAAATTACCTGTAAAAATGTGATATATCCTGCAAGTTGTTTGGTTGTGCTCTTTGACACATCATTCAAATTCTCATGCATATGTACCAATGTCGTAACTCCACATGCGTAGCTTCCACTTTGCATCAGGTCACGAAATGAGTTCAAGAATATCACATGAACGTGTGTGATACTATTGTTAGCAAACAATGTGCAACCAAGAAGATACAACAAATACGTTCTAGTTGCTACAGTCTACTATGTTATGTCACATTTGCTTTGATATACGTCTCGCAACCAATATAGTTGAACATATGCCCCATGAAATTGTACTGTCTCAGCTCTTGCCTCTTCAGAGCTCACTTTAAGCAATTCGACTAAGAGGAAGACGACATCGTCCATATGAAGAGGCTCAAAGCTATGGAACACACTTGTAATGGGTAGATGCAACAACGATGCCACATCATCCAAGGTGATAGTCACTTTTCCTATCGACAAATGGAAACTACTAGTTTCCTTATGTCACCACTCCACAAAAGCAAACATAAATGGAAACTAATGGCCATATCTTACATGACAATATTTTGCAAGAACTCTACCCCTCGGAAAAAAGCTTTTTCCTAGTCCCATAGAAAAACAAAGCAACCTTTTCTTTTTCATTTTCCTACTTCATGTATGCTACATAAATTTGTGATCGGGTTACTTATGGCTATGGAGAGTAAAATTGTAAAAACGACATGTTCAAATGTCAACAAATGAATGAGGTAAAGTTTTTTTTTTTTCTTCAAATACCTAACAAAAGCAAGGATAATGGGTAGTTGAGCTCCAAAGTCTCAATCTGCAACCAATTAATTATCTATGCACAATGTGCAGTCGAGCTGTTTCAAAATTTTAATTGGTACATCTTTCAAGGCTCAAGCTCTATAGTGTTGTCATCTTTTACTAGAAGTTTGGCTTGAACTTCTTCTCTTTATATAGTGGAGATGATACTTAACTGTTACTTCCACAGACTTTATAAATAGGGGTCTTTGACCCTCTATGAGATGTGATTAGAAAAGAAATGGAAAGTAGAGCAAACTATTTTTTTAATCATTTTTTAAGAGAAACATTTTAACACATATTCTTCATGATTTGATCAAGTGATCCTCAAGAAACCCATTGAAAACATTACGAAAATGTGCTAATCATCCAAGAAGATGTTTGAGACTATCAAGTTCTAGAAATACGATGGGAATATCTGTTTTAGTCTCTGGAACATCAAATTGTGGGGTTTGTTGAAAGAATAGAGTCTAAACATCTTTATTTAAAAAATCCAATAATCTCAAGGGTTAGATTCTCATTAAACAAGAGGACAAGACACATTCCTTAATTTTGTTATCTTTATTAGATGAGGTTGCTAAAGAACATGTTGTTGTCGAGCTTGGGGTTGAAACTAGAGAAACCAATGACAATACAACTAGTCTTCAAAGAATAAAAATTAAAAATTTTGATTTATGCTTGAATGGGTAAAAAGAGAGTCAATTTTGTCTCATACAATTTAATGATAAATTAGTATCTACATTTTATAATTTAATTTGAAATTAGTTCTTGAATATTATAATTTAATGACAGAATGGTTTCACAAATTTAACAATATCATAAAATTGTTACATTCTTTTTTTACACGTTTAGGGACTAAATCGAAATTTTCATTTTTTAAAAGATTAAATTATCATTGTTTTACATATTCAAGGACCAAAATGATCATTTATTAAAAATCTATGAAGATTTTTTTAATAAATTATAGATATGAAAAAACAATACAATTAAAAGAAAAAAGATAAAAAAAATAAGGAACAGAACATAAAAAGAGAAAAAAATAACATTATTATTATTATTATTATTATTATTATTATTATAATAATAATAATAAAAATTTAACATATGAATAAAGTTTTATTAGTTTTACATAAAAGAGAAGGCTAAAATACAATTTTGACATCCTATTTTACCTTGGTATGTTGTTCTTTTATTTTAAAATAGAGACATTTTAATTCATAATTTTGAAAATTCACAATTTTCCCTAAACTTATTTATTTCATTATTTTAATTAATTAGATAATTTATTGATGGTATCTTAAATGATATGTTAGGACCAAAATTCAATTGGACTAAAATAAAAGATAATATTTTTTATACCATAATATTATATATACCACAAAATGTGTTTGGGATCCTATGAAATTTGAAAAGTATTAATTTTGTTTTTATAACTTTTTTATATTAATTTGATCATTATGAAAATAAAACATTTTTGTTGGTCCTTAATGATAATTTCGTTAGATGATCCCTTGATTTGACTAATCTTCCCCCTAATCTCACTAGATAGTGAGAGAAAACTGTCCAGAAAGTGATGAAAAAATATAAATTTTTGAGGTATTTAACCATCAGAGTTTGTTTGATTCATTTTGTGGGATTTAATCGCCACCATTTATTTAATTCATTTGTTATCTAATTACACATGTAAGTTTATTAGGCACGTCAGATTACCATCTAATGAAGATACCATCGATGATTAATAAAAATATCTTTCATTTTTATTGGAACTAACTTAATGTGAAATTTTTTATGAAAATCAAATAAATATTTTTCAAATTTTATAAGAAATCTAAACATATTTTATCCTTATATATAATGATGCTATTTATTTTGAAATATAATTGGCAAAATATATCTTAATTTAAGTTTTACATTTATTTTGTTGACCAATTTACCTATATATAATATTAAAATTGATATATTAATGTATTTTTCTATATCCTAATTTGAGGTGTGCTTAGGTATGTTTGGATTGGTGACAAAGGATGAAATGAACAGGAATATAGTGGAAGGGGAAGTTGCTCTATTATTTGGTTTGTAAAAATTAGAATGAAACATAATAAAATATGATGGATCATGATTTATTCCATTGTTTAACCCCAATTTTCTTTTCCTAATTTTGGAATGTACTTGACAAAGCAAAATTTTTAGATTATAAAATAATTATTTTATTTTTATTAAAAAAAATGATAGAACAAGAAGATACTTTTAATATTATCAAATAGGATACCGCTGACTTACTGAGACAGGTAACAGATCCACCTAAAAGATTATACTACATAGGCTCAAACCGTAAATAATTTTATCAGGTTATAGCTATTCATTTAACTAGCTCCTAGAGTATCCGATGAATTAAAGTTTTTAAATTATAAAATATTAACTTAATCATAATTAATAAACCTGATAAAAAAAAAATATAAAGCATTGTATTATTACGTGACGTCCCTTTCTTCTCTTTTCTTTTATCGTTTGTGAAATCACGACCATGTCGTCGCAGAATCAGAATAGGTCGTTGGAGCAAGCTGGACCCTCCGGCTCCGGTGGACAGGTGGGAGTGAGAGTAGTGAATTGGAGTGGTTCCGATAGGCTTTGCATAAGCCCTAAGCGAGATCACAAGCCCGAAAACTATGACGACCTTCAATTCGAGTTCAATCCTAATATCTTCGCCTCTCTCGAGCACTATTTGCCTCCTCATATGCTCAACCTCTCACGTGATGTTAAGCTTCACTACATCAGGAACATTCTTCTTCGCTATTTGCCTGAGAATGACCGCATTTGGGTGCACCTTTTTTTTAATTAATTAAAATTTTCATTGTTTTTATATTCCCCTTATTAATCAATAAGCTGTAGTTTGTTATTCTATGTTCGATTCAACAGATTCAAAAGCTGAGGGAATACAGGCTAAAGATCATATTGAATTATCCAGTAAGTTTCTCAACACATATGAAAAATGACAGTTTTTGTTCATTTGTAAATTGATTATTTTGATGTTTTCATTTTATGATTCTTTTGATCTTTTCCTAAACTGTGGCATGGGATAGTTTCTGTTACACTTTTAACAGCACATGTTAAAATTAGAAATTTCTGAACTGATAAAAGTCATGCTGTCTCCTTTCTGTATGTTCCAATCTTACCAGTTATTCACTTCTTTTTTTTTTTTTGTAGCCGCTGCATAAGGAGATATTTACTATGGATGCTGAGAGCTTTTTCGTACCATCATTTCTCAGAGCAATAAAAGAAAACACAGAAGCGAGTTTTAGAAGTATAATGGCTGAACCTTGTAAAGGAGTTTATACATTTGAAATGCTTCAACCACAATTTTGTAAAAAACTGATGTCTGAGGTATCACATTTCTTTCCTTTCCTTTCATGCATATATATCATTTTTATCTGTTCTATATTAGTGTTTTATGTTCTTATCAAATTCTGATTGCTTAGGTGGATCATTTTGAAAGATGGGTCCATGGTACCAAACTCAGAATCATGCGACCTAATGCAATGAATAAAAATAAACATGGTGTTATTCTTGATGATTTTGCCTTTGAAGCCATGCTTGACAGATTTATGTGTGATTTCATACAACCTATATCTCGAGGTTATTTTTTATTTTTCTTATTGAGAATGAATTAGAAAATTATGATTGTGATGAAGAAACTTGAATAAAGATGCGGACTCACTTTTGCAATTTGATTTTTTGTTTTTTTAGTTTTCTACCCTGAACTTGGTGGATCCTCACTGGACTCTCACCATGGTTTTGTTGTTGAATATGGAATTAATAAGGATGTGGAACTTGGTACGTTTCTCAAACTTAGGCTACTTCTTTAAATGGAATCTGTAATGAATATTTTTTAACCTAAATGGAGTTTAATGTTTCAGGCATGTCTATTTTTTAATCATTCTCTTAATGTTTCAAGCATGTGGAATATGCATTTACCTGTCATCTTGCAGATTTTGATTCTTTTATTTGACTGTTACAAAAGGATAAGAAAATAAAAAAGCATTAGATTTTTCAGATTGTATGAAATACTTAGATATTCTGTTTTGTTATATTTTTAGCCTCAATGCCTTGTATGCCTTTTTTGTCTTATAATTTCTGTGTAGCAGGATCACAAGGGCAAAAAGCTTATTTGAAGTTCAGAATATTAGTGAAGATGTAAAGATTAAATTAGCAAAGTTAAGCATAGCAGGAGAGGATTCTACTATCCATTGGTTTAATCTTTTGAGAGAAACAAAAGATGGACTTACACGGGAGAAGTTGAAGTGAGAAACGATGGGGGGGGGGGGGGGCGACAATATAAAAATCCTTTACAAAAACTGACTGAGTTGAAACAAGAGGGAGGGATCGATGGAAGAGTTTATAGAAGCATTTGAATTTCTCTCATCACAAGTTAGTTTAGTTTTGTTTTTTTGAGGAGTTAATCATTTAGTTGAAGAACAATATTTGGGTTATTTTTTGGGTGGGTTGCAACCTGAAATTAAGCATTATCTGCAAACTGTTCGACCCAAAACAAGAATTCAAGATAGGCAATATGCACGAAGTATAGAGGTAGAAAGAAATGGGATCTTAGTAGTGTTTCAAAGCTATCAAAGTGGTTGTATGGTCCGCAAGGTGATGCCGGATCAAGTATTACAATTAAGGTTAGTGGAAGCCAAAATCGTTCTAGGCCAGGGTCAAACTCAAATATCAACCAATCTGGCCAAAATAAAGGAAATTCATCTGTGGCATTCTCAGGTAGAAGAACAGAGGGTGAACAGTGAAATTCAGCAAAGAGCAATAATGGCCTGCGCCATTGAACATGCCAAGAATTGATGGAAAGGAAAAGCAAGGGTTTATGCGTTAGGTGTGGAGAAAAGTTTCCTCCCTTACATCAATGCGCAGAGAAACAATTAAGATTGGTAATTTTGGGAGATAATGAAGCCCTAAATTAAGATGGAGAAGTAATTGCTATTCAATTGGATAAAGAGAATGTGGAAAAAACAGTTTCTAACTTTCAGCCTTGGGAACAGGGCTTATTTTTCAGCAGGCAGTATTGATATGAACAAATAATCATGGGCAAGTATGTGTAGAAAATAATTGCCGGTAGTTATGTATTAGGAGTATATGAGCCCATTTGTTAAAACTTTTATTTTTTTGAAAAACACTTTTTTTAACAAAATAATCAGTTTTCTGCTATTTTTAAAAACAAATCCTATTTTCTTCTTAAAAAAACATTTTTTTTAAAAGTGTTTTTTTATACATTTTTTTAAAGTTTAAACAAACTGACTTTATATCTGATAGTAGGTTATCTAATCAGGTGTGAAGTCATTTCATGTTTGTGGACAGAGAATACTACTCTCTGTAATGTCTCCGGAGAACAAGTGTATTTGTGTAATAGGAGACTTTTTGTCTCTGGGACAGTAAATGTATTGTTCTATTGTGTGTGATTTCAGAGTTCAATATTTACTTTTATTACATTTACCAATTGGAGTTCTATCATTCACTATATTTGATGGAGACTCAATTAATTCAAGTTCACTCTAACTGTCAATGATACTTTGGTTATTTTGGGTTATCTTCCGTTAAGTTAAATGTATCTATTCTTTTACTTTAAAATTGTCTCTTGTTGCCTTAATCGTTGGTTCATTACAAATCATGATTATTAGATACTTTTCTCTAAGGAATTCAATTCTATGCTAGATCTTTTTCCTTCTTATATTGCTTACCTTTGATTGATGCTTACATTCAAAGGAATTCAATTCTGGTGTGCTTTACTTTCTTTGCTGTCTGTCTTTCTGTTTACCTCCCAACAAATTAGATATATATGCTTTTGTTGAAATCTAAAGAGCAATATTTTTTCAGGCTTACATGAGGATGAGGCAGAAGTCACCTTAAATGTTTGCTTGGGAAAAGAATTTTCTGGTGGAGACCTGTTCTTCCAGGGTGTTCGATGTGATGCACATGTAACTACAAATACGCAACCAGAGGTATGATTACTACCTTACTATTATGGGAAAATTATATTTATGCTGAATAATTTATCTAACTACATTGGTCTCCAGCATACATCTGAATTCTGTTTTAAACTTCAAAGAGAAAATAACAATGCCTGCCAGTTGATGATTCATACCCATTCAGTGATCTGGATGGTTCTCCCATCCGTATCCCTTGTTTCTAAAAGCTGAAAAAGTTATACTCGAACCACATCACAAAAGCTACCTATTATAGTTGGAGAACCCAATAAATCCCATACCAAAATCTCATGCTTCTAATGTGAGACTCAAGTCTCATACCTAAATTAGATCCTAACATACTAATTATTTTTTAAGTACATTACTGGACAAATGTGTTACAAATTTGAGTTATACATTTCATATTATTCATCACGAAATTGAATAGCAGTATTGACATATTAGAAACATGATATTAACAAAAAATTATTACATTAGTGGTGAATATATGAATTTCATATAGACATTTACATTGTTAAATAACTCCGAACATATCTTTTGTAGGAGGCCTTCAATTATTCCCATGTCCCAGGACACGCAATTCTTCATCCTGGTCGTAACCGGCATGGCACTAGACCTACAACATCTGGGAATCGGATGAATTTAATTCTCTGGTGTAGAAGGTATTTGCATATTTTTTTTACTACTTGAGAAAATTAACACAACATAGCCCCTTGATTCACCGAAGCAGCAAATTTTTCACACTCGTCCCCTTGTGACTTTAGATTGCAAATTTATAAGCATAGTTTTGGTCAAATTACTTAATGCATCAACCTTCATGTTGTCACACAGTTCGGCTTTTATAGAGTTGAAGCGATATCAAAGAGATTTTTATAGCTGGTGTGCAGAATGCAGACGCAAGAAGGCAGAGAGAGTGCGTTTGTCAGTTGTGGCCGCCAAACAGGTAAAACAATATCAGCCTTTGAGATGAAAGGAACGACTAAGATTAATGTTCAAGTTGTCATCTTCCATGAAACTCATTCTCTCATTGTCTTCACTTTGCAGGAATTACTAAAGAGCGAAATATAATTTGCCTCATGAACTTGCACATGTGAATTGTGCTTGTATAGTTGATTCACATCATTGAACTTCTTTTCTGTTTCTAGATTCTGTATTATTTTTAACGAAATGAAATATGATTGAAGTTGCAAGTTATAAGCATGATGAACTTGATACCCGAACCAATAGACATTTTTTTAACCAAAAAAAGCTGACTGTTGCAAAAGATTTACGGAAGAAATCGTAACTAGATTGACACCTCTCACGAAAATCAGCATATAACATGCCAGGAAATATCATTCAACCAAAATAGATAACAACAAAAGGCATGGGGGACATAAACCAAACCCATGGAAAAACAAATTATTTGAGTTATTAATTGGGTGAATGCGAGTAGTAATCACCATTTGAAATACTTAAATACTTTTAATTTCATATAACGTAAGTTACTCTAATTTGTTTTTAGCAAAAAAAATTCAAAATTATTTATTTAGTATAAATATTTTCTTTTTGAAAGGGCAAATTTTTAGTATCTCCATATATAAATTTAAGAACTTTTGTTGGACACATGTCAAGTCCTTAATCATCCAGTCTTTCCTACACAAATAAATAAATATATTTTAAAATTACTTATTTTTTTCTATAAATATGTTTCAAAATGAGTAAATCACCCTTTTATGCTGTGAATTTGAATAACACTTTTATTTTAATTATTGAATGGAAGAATTTTTTTAAAAAAAATCCCTAAAAGTGCATTTTGTCATTTACATTATTCCCAGCATGGATTAGTTAATGACGTAAATGTGGCTTGTTAGGTGCAATCCTCCACAACAATCTGCCAGTTGAAGTCCATGGACAAAATTGACTTGTCTCTTTTTTTCTCTTTACTTCTCTTGCTTCCATTTTCTTTTCTTTTTCTTTCATTTTGTTATCCATTCTTTCAGATATTGTTTCAATGATTTTAAGGAGAAAAAGTCGTAGCGACTTTCGCCATTTGTTGCAAACGAAATTTTGGTGGCAGTGTAGAACTGCACGGCCAAGAGTAAGTTTAGTTTACTTGTTTTTTTTTTTTTTGAAAGGTAAAATTCAAGACTTCATTAAGAAAAAAGTATAAGGTTGCGCACAAGTGGTGTCCAAACCGTGCCAATAAAAGTACATCAGAAAGAAAATAGAACACGTGAGGCCCCTTTTTGTTGGCAAAGTTACAACAAATCCCACAACTATCTACATGAAAGCATAAAGGACCAGCCTATAAGTCAAGCATTTCTCGTGTGATGCTCCCAAACGCGGACCAAAAACTGCTTCAGTTAGTCACCCCTTCACTCCAAAACAGCAAACTTAGAACCCTCCATACACAAGAAGTCATGTTCACTGCTTGTGGGGACTGCACGCCCAGCCTTGATCACCCGAAGAGGACCTCCAACAGCTTCAAGGCACACAAAATACATGGATAATATGCATCACTGTGGGTCATTGCACCAACATGAAAAGTGGTAAGAAAAGCTACCCTTGCAAGTTGCAACATATCCAATGCCATGATAAAATCTTCACCTTCTGCAGCATCTCACTCACATTCAGATGCCTCTCTGCAAACACTTAAAGCCTAATTAAATTCAATGAACCTACTTAAACAAACTCAATAAATTCAACGGAACTTAAATAAGTAACATTCTCTTTATCACTCATCATAAGATTCTTTTAGAAAATTTTTTTTTTTTTCATAAGATTCTTTTCTAACTATTTATTATACTAATTTAATAATATATATTAAAGTATTTTTATTTTATTAACAAACTTTTTAGTCAAAAAATAATAATGATTTATAATTAATGAGATAAACTCTTTCTCCCACTGAGATTGGAGAAAATAAGTAAAAATTAGATGAGAAATAAATAGAAAAAAAGAGAGACTTCATGACAAATATTTTGTTGAAATTTATTGGAGTATTGCATAGGATGCATTTAGTCCAAAGTAGTCATTTTGTTAAGATAAGTCGCGATTGAGAGCATGATTTTTCCTCTCCTCTTTCGCATTCCGTAATTCGACTGGTAAAAACTTATGATTCAAATTTTTTGATGTGGCGACAACAAATTGAATACATCTTCAAATGCTTTGAAGTGAATCCATATTAATCTGGATGTTGATAGTGGAGTAGGACGTAAGAATCCAACGTTTGAGTTGTGGGAGCAACAAGATCAAATCCTTGTCACATGGCTGCAATCAATGCTGTTTGGAAAGCATCCACTCAATATGCATGGGACAAGATTCATGAATGTTTCACCAGAGGAGCTCAAGCACGACAACTTCCTACATAGTTGCCATCTGTTTCACTTAAGGATAAATCAATGCACGACTTTTCTTTTCTTCTCAAGGTTCAAGAGATGTAGATGGGTAGGCATCCCAATTTCTCCTCAAAGAACACAAAGAACAAGTTTTGCTTGAAGGTCTTCCTCGAAGTTACTTATATTTGTAATGGAAGGAAAGAAAAATCTAACAGCTCCCAATTGCAGAAGTTTGCAGAAGTTTAATAAATGGTATGATCGTTAACTCATGCATATGGAGCTAATTTATACTCAACACAAGTTTCAACCAACAAAATCGAAAAATTCTATGTGGCGAGGTGGTTTTGGTTGTGGAGGTGGCTACAATCCCAATGGTTGATGTGGTGGTGCTTGTGTTCATGAAATGACGTCGCTCTGCAAACTTTCAGTGCCAGGTTGTATGGACATCCATTCACTGCCATGGTAGGTATGATCAAAATTTTCAACCAAACCCTTATATGACAATGATCCCTTTACCCTACCTCCTCCTAACCGATCAAATTAAACAATTCTAATCTAAAAATATCCAATAACTTCTTCGTTCAGCCAACCCGTTCTTCTCATTTCATTTCTCCTTATCATTCTAATGTTCCTCTATCTCTTGTTCAACTACATGTGCCTTCTATCACTAAAAATCTCATAAGTGTAAGTAAATTTGCAAGAGATAATCAAGTTTGCTTTGAATTTCACTCACATCTTTTGTGTTGTTAAATTTCAGGTTTCCAATGAGATCTAGCAATTTTAATTCTGTTTTCCCTAGTTGTTCTAATTCTATTGCATTTATGGAAACCAAGTCCAACAATCTATGACATGCTAGACCTAATCATTCAAATTTAGATGTAATGAAAATTGTTTTACAGCAATGTAATATACCTCTTTTCAATAAAAATGTTGTTGATTTCTGTGCATCTTGTTGTGTTGGTAAGTCTTATAGACTTCCTTCTTCTCTCTGTCCAATGTTATTCTGCTCTTTTGGAGTTGATTTTTAGTGACCTTTGGGGTCCCTCTCATGTTGTTTCTACCAATGGCTACTTGTATTACATAACACTTGTTGATGCTTTCTCTAAATACACTTGGATTTATCTTAAAAGAGAAAATATGAAACCTTTAGTGTTTTTCAATAGCTCAAAGCTATGGTTGAACTTCAGTTTAATGCCAAAATTAAGAATCTTCAAACTAATTGGGGAGGAGAGTTCGGACCTCTTGCCCTCTTTCTAGCTAAACTTGGCATAAATCATAGGTTGATATGTCCACATACCTATCACCAAAATGGAGTGGTGGAGAGGAAGGATAGACATATAGTTGAGTTTGGTCTTACTCTACTGAAACATGCATCCTTACCCCTTAAATTTTGGGACTATGCTTTCACTACATATATGATTCTAATAAACAGGTTACCATCATCATCTCTTAATTTTGATGTGCCCATTTAAACACTCACTTGATTAGATTGTCTTAAAGACTTTTGGTTGTGCTTCTTTTTCTTAGACCTTATAACAAACATAAACTTGATTACAAGTCACAAGAGTGTCTTTTTCTAAGGTACTCTTCTTCACATAAAGACTACAAGTGCCTTTCTTCTTCAAGAAGATTGTTTATTTCCAAAGATGTGGTGTTTAATGAAATCAGATTCCTCTATACTAATTTGTTTGGATCTTCTTCAGTTTCCTCTGACACTCTTCCATCATCTGCTCACTATAGTCTCCAATCTATTCCTTTGGTTTCCTCTTCACCAACTCCCCCTCTCTGTTGCTAATTCTACTTCTGGTGAGCACTCTATTTCATCTAAGTCTGCAACTGATGCTAGTGCTATACCTATTGATCATTCTGTTGCTGTTGAGAATCATAATTCTGATAGCAGGTTACCTTCTAATAGTGGAACCACTAGTTGTAATGGTGATCCTAGTGTTGACACTATTGGACATTCAACTGATATTTCAGTCCCTAATGTCTCTAACACTGCCTCTGTTGATCACTCAGAATCTAATACCCTTGTCCATCCTTCTTTGCCTACAACCAGTACTAACACTCATCCTATGTAGACTAGATCAAAGTCTGGCATAGTTCAACATAGAATTAACCTAACTCTTCTTCTAACTCATTGTGAACCAAATGTGAAGCATGCCATTTTTTATCCAAATTGGCTCCAAGCTATGCAACAAGAGTACTCAACCCTCGTTAATAATAATACATGGGATTCAGTCCCTCTTCCTTCTGACTGAAAAGCTATTGGTTGTAAATGGGTTTTCAGGATAAAGAAAAAGTCAAATGGTTCTCTTAACAGATATAAATCTAGACTAGTGGCTAGAGGTTTTCATCAAGTTGAAGGTTTTGATTTTAATCAAACATTTTCTCCCGTGATCAAATCTGTCACTATTAGACTCATCATCACTTTAGAATTGACTCATCATTGGGATCTTTTTCAATTAGATGTAAACAATGCTTTTCTCAATGGTACTCTTGAAGAATCTGTTTATATGACAACCTCCTTCCTGGTTTTGAACACTCAGATCATTCCCTAGTTTGTAAACTCAAGAAGGCTCTTTATGGGATTAAACAAGCCCCTAGATACTGGTTTGACAAACTGCATTTGGTTTCACGGTAAGCAAGTGTATACCTCTTTATTTATCTACAAAACTCAAATGATTTACCTTTTGGTTCATGTAAATGATATAATAATCACCGGCAACTTTTGGTTTATCAGACTAAATTCAAGCTTTACTCTTAAGCAGCTTGGAAAACTAGACTATTTCTTGGGAATTGAGGTTAAGTCTATGCCAGATAACTCTTGTTCTCACTCAGAGTACATATATTCGAGATCTTCTTCATAAAACCAAGATGATAGAGGCTCAGCCTATCTCCTCACCTATGGCAACTACTTGCAAGTTGTCTAAATCTGGCACTGATCTGTTTGCTGATCCCCCACTTTTTGCATATTTGTTGTGGAAACCTTACATGACAATGCTATTACTAGACCATAGATAAGTTTTTCTGTTTACAAAGTATGTCTAACCCATTGGATTCTCACTGGACAACAATCAAAAGAATTCTAAGGTACCTACAAAGGTCTCTTTCTCATGGCCTTCGACTGAAACCAGCTATTTCTTCTCAGCCTCTTCCCCTCAGAGGTGATGCTGATGGGCATTTGAAGTGGATGATAGGAGCTGCAGTTTACTTAGGAGTCAATCTTATTTCCTTGTGGTCAAGGAAACAACAAATGGTAGCCAGGTCAAGTAATGAAGCTGAATATCGAAGCTTAGCACAAGTAACAACATAGATTTTATGGATTCAGACCCTTTTGTCTGAATTAGGTGTTCCCTTCAAAACACTAATGGTATTTTGTGACAACCAGTGTTGTAGCACTGGCTTACAATCTTGTACTTCATACAAGGGACAAAACACCCGAAGATTGATGTATTTTCTGTCCGAGAAAGAGTTCTAACTATACGGTTGACTGTGCATCATATCCCAATTTCTCAAGGGCAAACTCAATGTGCTTGATCCTTCCTCTAAGGATTAACCACCTTGAGTTTGGAGGGGGTATTGGAGTATTGTAAGTTATTATACTGCAATCCTCTGATTGGTTTATAACTTGAACTAGCTAGGTTAGCTTAGTGAGCTAAAAGTGTTGGTTAAGAGTGAGTTACTCAGTCAGTTAGAGTTAGTTAGTTGTTCTGACTGACTAGTCTATAAAATACAAAATTGTATTGGGTTAATGAAACTAATTCCTCTCCCCTTTCTTTTCTCTATTATATCTTCTATTAAAATCTACTATGCATCTTTAACAGCATAAATCACCATATTATTCTATAGTTTATGTATTGTGAGCGTTTGTATGAGTTGATTAAATATTCTCTAAAGAAGAAGGTAAGGGTGATCTTTGGGGATAAAATGGTTATCCATAAGGTCTATTAGTAAAATTGATTAAGTTAATAAAAATGGCGTATACTTTCATTTTAAATGCTTATTTGTTTTAAAGAATTGGTTGTATTATACTGTTTGTATACTTTTTTGAGCCCAAAACATACTAATCTGAACACATATTTAGTCTTATTCTGCATGTTAATCTATATGTCTTAATTGGTTTAATATTCTTAATCTTAAACCAAATTTTGTTTTCTTAATTATAGGTCGTGGCACGCCGTAAATTATCCATAACACACAAAGTAACCGTGCAATTAGCAAAGACATTTAATATGCCATAAAAAAAGTTCACTAGTTACGACTGCCAACAGTCAACTTGACAACTTTATTTAGTTGTGACAAGCAACTATGGTTGGTTTTATGACTTCATCAAGACAATAATTGAAGAAATTTTACAAATAAACATAAATTTGAGATAACAATAATTGTTCAATTAATCTTTCTGATTTTATATTCAAATACAAACATAAAGTTAATACATATGCATTCTTCAACATATATACCACATTATATTTATAAAAAATGTCTTGTTTATTTCTTATAAATATAGTAGCTTGATTACAAATTCACATTAGAATGCCAACAGTGCATTATGTTAACAAGGAAATGATACGAAGTTGTGTTACATCTAGTTGTCTACTAATTGTAGTGAACCTTTTGGCACTATATTTGTAATTTATGTCAAACTTATTGCTATTTTACTTAATCTTTTGTTTTTTAAAATTAAAATAATAAACTGTATGAAAATTTTACGCGCATTTTTGTGTGGCAGAGTTATTATTTGATTAAATCAAAGTATTTTACAAATTTAACAACTGTTGATAACCATAAATACAATTTTATTTTTTCTTTTTATAAATCTTTTCAATTTGTTGAAGTTAAATGACATGGTGGAAGTGCATAATACAATCTAATAAAGGGAATCTGTCAACCTAGCCACTGTGTGTTCATCTCGATCTCTATAAAATTCTTATCCCCAAAATACAAGATACTTGAGCCAAAGGGACACTTGGATTCATCAACTACGGTCAAATTAATGCAATTTTTTGCCGTACAGTTTAATGGCAACTTAGTTGATTACTAATCCCAGGAGGAGGCCTTTGTATGATCATCATGTGGGCTGTCTCGTTTGCTCTCATCATTGCCAATATGATTATTTCCTTCCCTAAGTGTGTGGTCTATCTTTAATATCCAATATTGTGTCCTTTCTCTCTTATGTTGTGGTGCAAGTTAAACATGACGTGGAGAAGTTGCTTGCGACGTAAGATAGCAACAAGCAGCTGGGAGCAAATCGGAAAGACTTTGAACTTGTGTTAGGAGCGTTCTTAGGCACAATCAATCCTTACGTAGGCAAATTAACTTGAATTATAGAGAGAAACGACATAATATTGGACATTAAAGCCTTTTTTTTTCTCTTAAAAGTACTTATGGAGATGCTTGTCTAAATAGACCTTGAGTGAGTTAGTTTTAGGTTCTAGAAGTGGACATAATTGTAGAAGTTTTTTTTCCTCCCAATTTTTCAATCAATGAATTTTTCTTTTGCACTTTCAATATGGTATTAGAAGAATATTGCTTCTTGCGCTTCTTTGTTCAAGGCTTCGAGCTTCTCAATCTATTCTTGCTATTCCAGTTATCTTCTATCTTTCCCTACAAGAATTTTGCATTTTAGCATCAATCAAAAGCTAACACTTAAACGCTAAAGCCAATGTGTATTAGCATTGACTTTGCGTCAGCCATTATTTTGACACTACAAAACTAAGTAGCCGAGTTTAATATTTGGTCGATGCAACCTAATGTTAGCCAAAAAAATTGATGCTAGAATAGACTCTAAGCCAAAAAAAAAAAAAAAAGATTGGCGCCACACACAACGTTTGGAAAAGGCAAGGCAAAACCAACACCATCAGGGTTGACTTGTGGCCAATGCTACTCATCAAACTACTTAAATCACCATCCCAACCTAAACTATCACTCAAAACTTGAATCTTTCATCTGTGCTCGCCATTTTGGACTCACCATTTTTTAAAGTAAAATGGGTGCAGGTTGATGGTGTAGTTGAGTTCGAACAAAAAAAAAAAAAGAATAAAGTAATCAACCTGGCAGTTCTCATTTTATTGTTCCGTAATCTCAACAACCTACATATAATAGATCATATGATAACAAATTAGTTTATCATCTAAGAGTTTAAATTAATAAATAATACATTAAAGAAATGTAAAAAATTGAGGCAATTTAATAATTGAAGACCAAAAGTAAGTGTCTGATTCACTTTATGTCTACATGACATTGACATCTTCCTAGCTGCCACTAGCTAGTCATATGTCCCAAATTTCGTGTCTTAATTCCTTTTTTCCCTCCTCTTGTACACTATGTTTGATAGTATAGAGATATATAAGAAATTTTGGACCAATTAGGGTTAATTTTTTTTATAAAAATTATCAATTGGGATTGTTTTTAAATTATTCTTTATTTAAAAAACTTTTGAGTTGAAAAATATAACATCCATTGCGATTTTTAATATTTTTTTAGAAGTCATAAATTCAGTTAACTTTTTTTTAATTTACGACTTTAAAATCATAATTTTTTTTAATATAGAAGTCGTATATTAATTGAAGACTTTTATTTTTTTTGTCTTATGTTATTTTTTAAAAAAAAATTGTAAATAATTTTTTTTATTTAATTATTTAATAAATAAATGTTTTTTTAAAAAATAGTTTTATTTAATATTTTGTATATATTTTATATGGTTTTATTTAATATTTTATATTTTTTTGTATATTTTTTTATTTAATATATTTTATAATTTTTTAATATTATTTTATTTAATATTTTATATATTTTTTTACTAATATTAAGAAAAAAAATTGTAAATTAAAAAAATAATGCAAAAGACTAAAATTTAAAAAGACTAATGAAAATTACATCTTTGTTTTACAAAGACATTAATAGTGGGATGACATTCCACAACAAGTTTTTCTATACATGGTGGATCGAAGGGGTGCTCTGTCGATGGTACATAATAATTCTATAAGGTCAACACATGAGTTTGTTTATTGCACATTAACATTGTGCAAACATCATCATCATTTGTTTAATTGTAGAGAATTAAAAAAAGATTGTTGACATGCATTTATGGATGATTGTCGACAGTAGATTGTTGACCTGCTTCTATGGGGTACAATGCCTAGATGAGGAGAAATATTGGAGACATGTAACTACAAATGTGTGTCTAAGCGAGTGAATTCCATATGTTCAAGATGACATTTGTCTGTGTCATCGTTGGATGAGGAGAGACGTACTTCAAGACTTCAAAACTCTATATTAGAGACTGACCCTGGAAAAATGATCAACTCCGGCTTGTGGTATTCCGAAGTCATCTCTAAGGCCATGAATAGCAATTAACAATAATCAAATATGCACATTGTTAACAAATTCGCCAAACACAACTACAACAAAGAAGAAAATGAAGAAAAAACTAGAAAAAAAATATGAAACTTGCCCGCAACAATGCCACAAAAGAAATCATTGTTTCAATATGCCTTCTTCAATTCTCTCTTAGACAAATATTATTGTTTATGTATTTTATTTATGATGTAATGTTTTTCTATAAATAAATTGTTAAATAAAAAATGTTATTATTTTTTAAAAAAATTATATTTAATAAAATAATAATATTAAAAGATTTAGTTTTTTATTAATACAAAAATAATATTAAAAAATAAGTCAATAAATTTTAATAAAATAAAATAAAATGTTAACTAAAAAAATTATTTTTTTAAATTAAATTTTAAAAAAACTATCTAACTTCTCACCATCCCATCAAAGTGGCGTGATTGAAGCATTAGAACTGAAGAAGGCGTATTTTAGAATTTAATAAGAGAGAGAATGTGAAGTTTGATAAAAAAAAAAAAAAAAAACGGATTTTCATACTAAGAATCAATTGGTACATCCTAAAAATCATAATTATGAAATGTCATGTCATGACAAATAACAGCGGATAGATTATGAACAATTCAAACAATGTTTATAATTGATTGTTGTTGTTTTTGTTTACAACCCTGTATTAGTTACATAATTGATTTTCTACAGGTGACAATTATACATTGTTTAATGTAGACTTAGGTTTTTTCAAACAATGTTACCCTCTGTTATACACTATTCAAGTTTTATGTTTGTTTAATGTAGACTTAGGTTTTTTCCCAATATATCTCCTAGTACTCAACACTATTAGCTAATTGATGCATGAAAAATATAGTAGGTTGTCCAATAACAAATTTAAGATAGTTAGACTCTAATATAGATCGTCATAAAATTTAGATTGAACCTAACCAACTAATCATCCAAAAATTAAGACAGAAGATTACCTCCCATTTATATAAACAGTATCTGTCAACAACGTGGGATCGTTCGGTCTTAATCTAATAGGCAAAAGCGTGACTCGAATGTGCCTCTCTGAGTAATACACTTTTGCACACTGATGTTAACGTTTCTTATCATTTTTAGCTGTTGTTATTAATTGTCACCCGCCAGTTCAATGAATAAGAACGACCCCTCTGAAAGAGTTTCCGTACCTAATTTTTTAAGAATCCTCCGGACTCTCCATTGCGCAAATGGATTTGCATCATAATGCTTCCTGAAGCTTCGTTGCAAGTATTGTATAATCATATTCTTCTAAACTTGAGGTTAAGCATATAGTTACATTTTTTTTCATTTAAAATATTGAATCTATTGTCCTTCTTATAATGCCAACTCACTACTCTTGCCAGCCACCTTGAAAGCAACCATTTCTCAATGTCCTTGTCATTGTTAATTGCTTTCTCTGATGCTATGGTCTTCAACCCTAATTCTTTCGCCGCTCTTCTCTGCATTCCATTATTCTATGTACCTTTGAGGCATTCTGTAGATTTGGGGTGACGTAAAATTAAGTAACAAATCGAAAGAGAGAGAGAGAAGGGGATTTATTTTTGTAACATTCTTACCTTCCTCCATTTGGCTGTATCTGCTTTTATAGAGTAGAGTGTGATTTTGAATTCTTTACCTAACTCTTCAAAGCACTTTTTCTGTAGTCAAGAGCCAATACATATCAAAAGAGCATGTCAAGGTCAAGCACAAAAAAGTAATAAAGAGAACTTGGTAGGTATGGCCGTTTTACCTAAACTAGATTTGCGATTTCAAAATTGATATAATATGATGAGCTCAATCAAGATATTTTGGGAGCCATGGCGTAACATCATGCATAACATAGAGTTAATTATATTATGACATATTTAAACCAATACATAAATTAGTTTGTTAGAAATTGACGTTTTAAATTTGTTTTTTTAATTGTCATAATATTAATGTTATGTAAACACATAAAGTAATTATATAGAGTAAATATTATGCATTAATTAAGAAGTTGATATAAATGACATGTATACATGTGCGACATTAATTATCACAGATTATTTTATATATTTTTATGGAAATTGATATTCTTATATTGAATTTTTAGGTTAAATTATCTTTTTGTTGTCGTTTATGCCTGCTTAGTTTCCGTTTTTTTATGTTTCTCTTCCTCAGTTTGCTCTTTTATTTTTTAAATTTTTATTTTGTCATCAGTCAAATCATTAATTTTGATGGTAATAAAAATTCATCACAATTCTTTGTAATAAAAAAATTGGTATAAAAAATTTAGGTAAGTTTAATTTAAGGAGTTCATCAAAACTAAATGATGTCTTAAGGTTGACTGAATGTTTACAAATGTATTTATAAATTACTCATCTTTTTTTTACAGTTAATAAAACAACCAAATTAAAATAAAAAATAGAAAAAGAATCAAATTGAGAAAGTGCAAATCTAGAGTTCTCAAAATGTGTTTCTTAGCCTTGAAGACCGCTAAAGTCCCCTTAGGAGGCTAATAGATTATAATTTTTTTAACTCCATGCGTGTCGCTAGCTTCCCAATGTGGTAGCACCAAGTAGACATAGTGGTATTTTCTAAGAGAAATATTTAGCAATACAAATATTTTTTGTTATTTGTTGAAATTAATTGAAAACACAAAATTTAGTAGGGGTCAGCTCTTATTTAATGATTCTCTTGAGATTATAGTTTTTGATAAATTTTACCTAATAGAAGGATGTATTTGAAGAAATGTTTAAGAGTGTGTTGTTACATTGCACTCCTAATTTCTTAATATATAGCTATGTTTTTTTTAATATATAACAAATGTGACGGCATTAGGAGGCATCTTAAATCTCCTTGTCACTTTATCATCGGATACAAATCACAACTATTCAATGAGTTCCTGGGCATGACAAGGAGATTTCCTTAAAAAGAGTTGTCCACCAAGTAAAATAAATGATGTTAGAGAATTAAATTCATACCCATAAAAAATGAATTTATTTCGAATCCTTAACTGCATGTGTAACTCATTTGGCGCTGCAATTTTATTGTCATGGCAATGACATTAGGTATTCAAAGAGTAATTTATAGTAGTACTTAATTTTAATGCATTATAATTGTTATAGTACCGTGTCATGCTTGTTCACCCCCTTTCCAGCATTTAACTTACCTAAACAACTCTTCTCAAAAAAGAAAACTTACCTAAACAACAACCGCAATAATAAAAAAAATACATTAAATTCATAACATTAATAATCTAACTAATGATAAAAAAAATTGGATAAAACTACTAATAAAATAACTAAATATAAAAAAATAAACAGATCACACCAAGACATTTAATTAATAACTAAAAAATGAATAAAAGCTAATTTATACGATTAAAAGAAATTCTTAAGCTCCATATATGACTAACCTATGTTTTGTGGATATATGTTGCATCATTAATGCGAAAATGCGCCATTTTTTAAATAATTTTTATTTTTGTCAATGTTAATTAGGATTTGAATACTGATTTTTTTAAAATGTCAAAATGCGCCTTTTAATAATACTGATTTTTGTTAATGCGAAAATGAGTTTTCCTAACGAGTATCTTAAGGAATTTTACTTACAAAATCAATAAATAGTAAGTTTTCAGTAAAATTTATGGAAGAAATACATTGAAAGCCATTTCTCATAACAAATATTTTAAATTTATTAATCAACAGGATACTTTATATATGAGCATTTTTTAAAAAAATATTTATTATATACTAGCTTCTATATTTTTTGTGTAAAAAAATATTTTCTTTTTTAATATTATTTTCATTTTTGCTTATTTAAAATCAACCTAAGAGCAACTTGAGTCTTACAACTCATCTCGGTTTTATACTGTACAGTGTCCATTTTTCTTACCGACATTATTCATCCCATTTTTGATCCGTCTTTGTTTGGAACTTGGAAGGGTTATATCATATTCCTAACGCTTAAATATATTTTTATACCTCCTGAAATGTTATTTTTAAGTTATTACCTAAAATTTATTTTTGTCAATTATATATCTAAAAAAAAATTATGTTTCAATGTAATACCTATTGTTAATTTCATTTTGTTAAGGAATGACGTGGTAGATAAAATGTCACGTCATCAAATTTAATCACTTAACACGTAGTCAAATTAAAGTAATGTCATTATTTATTATTTAGTTTATTTTAAAAATCTAATTATTATACAATGAAGTTGATTCTATTGGATTTGTTTCCTCCATTATGTGTTTGCGGTTCAAACGAATCCATTGTAGTGCCAATTGGGTGATGGGTACGCAACAACAATGTGTTGGAGAATCAAGAGAGAGAGAGAGAGAGAGAGAGTGCATTAGTGAAGACCGTGGTTTCTCAAGATCTCAATAACCACCTTCGTTGAAACCAAAACAACGACGTCTCACTTCACTTTAATGTGTCTCGTCGTTTCTACTTGTTGTTGTTGTTGATTAGGCTCATTCACTCATTAACTCACTTCGTCGCTCACTTGCAACCACACCCTTGGATTTCAATCATGTCTTTGACCATTACCTCCTACCTCTGCATGTGGCTCATCGCTACTTACATGCCTATCTCGTGCAACACCAACCGCACCAGAATCCCTCACGCAATGTTCCGCTCCACCAAGATTTCTTCGATTGCTATTTCGCTTCAGTCGCCACTAGTGAGGGTTTTGAGAATTTCAGTTTGGGAAAAGGAGTTGTCGTGGAGGTGAATCGTAGCTGCAACGATCGGAGGAGGAGTTTGTGGTACGCTTCTAGTGGATTGGAGATGTACGATGATTGCAGTGAAGACCTCTCTATGACTGTGCTTGATTTCATTCATGGCTTCGACCACCACCTCCTGCCTTTGCACGTGGTTCGTCACTGCTTGCATGTGTGTGATGCTAACTGCACCAGAACCCCTCACGCAATGTTCCACTCCTCCAAGATTTCTTCGATTGTTATTTCGCTTTTGTTGCCACTGACGAAGGTTTTGAGAATTTTAGTTTGGGAAAAGGAGTCGTCGGGGAAGTGAATCACAGCGACGACGACTAGAGGAGGAGTTTGTGGTATAATTCTAGTTAATTGGAGATGTATAGTGATTGCTATAAGGAGCTCTCTATGACTGCACTCGATTTGTCAGAGATCATAGTGTTTGATCATCAGATCGAAGAGTCGAAAGGGAGTGGTGAAGTGAGTGGTGGAAATGGTTTTGAATTGAAAATAATAACATGACTTCTTACGTGTTAAGTGATTAAGCTTGATGATGTGATATTCTGTCTGTCACGTCATCACTTAATAAAATGAGACTAATGATAAGTATTACATTAAAACAATTTTTTTCATGTATTTAATTGACCAAAAATTAATTTTAGATAATAACCTAAAAATAACTTATTTTTCATATATAAAAAACATATTTAACCCTAATAAATCTAGTCTAGTTTAGTCTAATAATTGGTCTAATTGATCGAACTGCCATATAAGATGGGACTTGTCTGCTAGAGACAAACTTATGAAAATTAACTCTTATCCGCACTCAAAAAGTCAAAACTTCTAAATGAGTTTAGTTTAAATCTTTTACATGTATGTGAAGTTGTCAGCATGTTAACATTAAAAAAATTTAAATATATTTTTTCATGATAAATTAATAAATTTTATTTTAATTTTTTAATAAATTTTTTATTTATGTTAAGTCTCTTATAAAATAAAATTTTTAGAAACTCAACATAAATAAAATATTTTTTTAAAATTATTCTTTTATGTCACGTATGTTATTTTATTAATGGTGACGGACGAAAAAAATATATTTATCTTATTTTTTATATTTTAAAGATTAAATTTTATATTGTCATCTATTAGGAATATATTTATTAACAAATTACACATTCATAAACAAAAATGATTATTTATAAAAAAAAAATTGTATTGAAGTAAAAAGAGAAGCGTTGACAGTGGATTAACAAAAAAAAAATTAAAACATAATGATCATTCATTTATTTTCTCTCATTGCTCTAAAACATACAGTTCTTTGGTGTCTGTTGCTCATACTTGTTTAAAGCCACTAAAAGTGCGGTCAGTAGATACGCGGATCTCATTGGACGGGTGGATTGGATTTGGGTCAATGCTAAAGAGTTTCATATACGATAGGCTAGAGGGGTTGGATTTTTTTTTCTTTCTTTATAATTTTTTAAAAATATTTAACTATTAATAAATAATATTTTTTTTTTTACTTTTACACGTAAAAATAAAATAATTTTTTATTTTAAATCAATACTATTAATAATTATAATAACAACAATCTCACATCTAATTTTATACTAGTTATATCTTAATCATTATCATAATAACAACAAACACAATTAACTTTCATAATTTAATATTATCTAACCTTAATCATCATTATTTTATATCATATTAATTTTACAAAATTTTATACTAACTAATTTTGAAAAATACATATACCAAGAGAGGTGTAGGACCCCTATCCTCTCAAGATTATATATACTTCATTAATTTAATTTAATTACGGAAAATAATTAAGAGGATACTAAAAAATGTCTTTAATAAATTAAAAACAAAAAAATCACGTGAAAGGTTTATCTATTTTCTTTTGTCAGTTTATTTTTAGCTCTAAAACCTTAATAATTGTGTTTAGTCTTTTGACACCATTATGTTTATAGTCTGAACACAAGTCACCAACCCACCGCAGATCATGCAAAATCTCTGTGTGTTGCAAATCTTGGTGACATTTTCGTTTGGCCATCTCTTGTTTAGTTATCAATTCCCCGCTTTATATAAACTAATATACATATTTTAATTAACCGGTTCATTGATTGAGTTAGATACATTAATTCACGCCACAAGATTAAAGTTGGCAAAGAGATTCTTTTCCTTTTCAATCACAACCAGGCGAACACGCCCTTAAATTAAGGCAAATTGCAGTCACGAAATTAATGGACAAACATTATTAATTAGTCTCTGACAAATCATAGTTAATCAGAACTTCTCCCATGAATACCCTGTTTTGTGTTACATTTGTTATTTAAATCTTCTATTGCATAACTCAGGCATAACGATTGCCTAGTTGGTTTAAGTACATTCCATGTTCGTTATCACCCATAGTGCAGCATGTTCCTCAACTTGGTTATTATTTCATCTGTTTATGTTTATAAGACTTGAGTTTTTAAGTGATATTTGTTCTTTTTTAAAACATTCAATTTATTATGTTCTAAAAATATTGATGCTGATAATAATTTTTAAAAATTTATAAATTTAAAACAAATTTATAATTATCAATTAAATTAACCATTATTTTTAATCTTAATAAATTAATTAATTGTTATATACGCAAGGGAGACAAACATATCACAAATTGGTGAAAAATATTTATAAAAGGAAAAAATAAAATAATTTAATTTTTACTTATAAGAAAGGTTTATTTTGTATTTCTATTATATATATATATATATATATATATATATATATATTGATGGGAAGTGTGAATTTGTTAAATAACAAAATTACATAGAATAAAATATTATGAAAATTCATGTTTTAGAGAAAAAATATTTCCTCCTAACTAAAATATAAGAAAAAAAATCTTAATAAAAAAAGTTATTTTATTTTTTAAAGTACTATTCATATTAATTGAATATAACAAAAAAAGAAGGTTGTTGAAAATAAAATTTGAATTAAATGAAAAATATTTTGAAGATATTATCATCATTAAATATGAGAAAATTAATTAAAATTTATTTATATTTTAGTTCAATTCTCATTATTTTTTTTTCATGTTTCAGTTCGGAGGAAGTATATATATAATTCTACTCAAATTGACAGTATATACAATATGATAGGATTATTTCTTTTAATAATGCTTTTATCATATAAGTACTAGTTTCTTATTAGTTGTAATAGTTTAGTTTAATAATAATACACATGATATTTGAATTTGAAATCTCAACAAAAATCAACGATGTACAACTAAAACTAATTACGTTTTTTTTAATAGCACATGTTAAAGAAATGAAGGTTATTTTTAAATGAAAAAATATATTTTTATCATCCAAGGCAACATTATTAACTTTTCCACAGTTAATATTTTCTAAGATACAGATCTCACTTTAATATTTGTTAATATTTAAATTATATTAAATTCCATCGTATAATTTGAGGTTTTAGAGTAATTAATTTTTAATATTATATCGGAATCTTTGGAATAATTAAATTTTAATATTATATTAGAGTCCTTGTGATCTATAGCTTGATTGTTTACAAGCAACCACAGTTTGCATTAAAAAAAATAAGTTGCACATTATCTTATATTGTTTGACTAAAATATTTTATTCTCTGAGTAATATTACAATCACTTGGATTGATTTTAAAGGAATCAAAAATTTTATGAAGGTTTTTTTTTACTATATTAATTTTCAAATAAAACATTTGTATTAGATGGGTTTAAAACTACGAGATTTTTATGAAGGTTATTTTTAAAAAAACTATAATAGCACCTTTTAAAATCTTTTAAACATACCAAACACATTTTTAACATTCCCAAGTCCCAACAATTATTAATTCGCACGAATGAATATATATACACACACCATTCTTAACGATCATTCATTACAAACTAACTATTTCGATAGTTGATATATACTTTTGAACTTTTCATTTAGAAGTGATTAATAATTTATGGAAGAGGAATGAATCATCCCCTTCAAACTAGTTTTTCCATGCACCGACATAGTTGATGATTTGTGCATATCCATCAACCATGAATGAATGATAAATAAAAAGGGGTCCGAGGAGGAGGGGAAGATTCCAAGCATCTCCATATCTCTATTTGTTGTGTAAGTGTGGGTGGCCTTATATGCATTGCAGACTTCATTATCACCCATTATATGGCAGAATAAATTTTATTTTATTCATAAATATTAGTTATTAATTGATTGATTTTTATTAATGAAAGAATTCAAATTCACGAGATCTTTTTTTTTCTCCATTCACATCAAACAAATTTTATATCTCTCCTCTAGTAAACAAATTTTTATTAGCTATGGATAGGAATGAACTCACAACCTAGATGCAGTGCCTTTGTGGAAAATGAATTCCCTTTTTTCTCCAATAAATTCGTAGCCAGAATCTTGTTAAAGAAGGAAAAAATGGTCGTAGATAAAAATCTTCCTACTTCATACACTCTTTGTGCACGTATTCGTTGTATTTGTAATTTTTTAGGAAAAAAATTATTCCAAACGTGGAAATACTGAAATAATATACTATATGTATTTTCAATCATAAAATTTTAATTGTATTAAGAAACATTAAATAATATGTAGTCTAATTGTTATATATCAATCAATTAATTGAATATTAAAATATACTCTTTAGCGGTGGGACTCCTTTTAAAGACAAAGGGGCTGCACCGTGTTTTCCTTTTTCTAAGAGAAGAATACAAAACAAAAGGGAAAACACAATTAGAAAGTAAATATAAACAAATAAATAAAAGAGAGAAAGGAGCACAAGGATCCAATTTTATGAACATTTTGTATCAATCTTCCAAAAAAATAAATAAAAGAGAGAAAGGAGGCAGGGTGCAGAAGATAGTGTGGGGGCAAAGTTGTATGTCTGGACTTTAGTTACTTCGTGTTTTCTTTCTATTTTTTATTTTATTTTGCACCTTCCTGAAGTGTTCGAATATGTGAATTCCATAATTAATTAAAAGTTGTAAGTCCCTGGCGGCAGTTACAAGGATGCCCTTTTTTAAAAATAAAATGGAAGGATATCTTTTTATCCTTTCTAGCTTGAACAATGCAAAGAAAACTAGTATCACCAAAAAATAAAATATAAAAAGTAATACTTTTTCCTACAACATAGAAAATAATGAAATATAGGACATACATGAATATCAATATCTCGTATATAGCATACCTTTTCTTTCTTTTTCAATACAGCAGGAGAATTATCCATTTGTTGGGAAAAGAAACGTACAACAGGATATGATTATTACCCCCCCTTTTTTAGATGAAAAATCCCCCACTTTGACAACACACTACAATTCTAATAATATTTGAAGTCAAGATATTTATATTATAGTTTTCTTTTCATTTTTTTTGAAAAGGCTAAGGATTTATTGATCACTGAAATGGAGCACAAGTAGTGTACTGATCATATTAAATTAAATCCATTAAAGAGTAAAAACTGACTACACGACTGAAGAATAGTGTACTGATCATACTATCAAACCATTTTCTTTTTTCTATAACTAAAAATAAATAAATTTCAATTATTAACCAATTCAATACTCTATCAATAGCATATGATTTTCAACTTCAATGAATAATTATAATTTTACTTTAAGTTTTATTACAACAGAAAATAAATTTATCAAATGCACCACATAACATGCACTTTAGAATCAAGATGAAAATGCAGAAAGAACACATTATATTATATTATATTATATTTTTACGAGTGAAATTAATCCAAAGAACTTATTGAGACGGCAAATTATGAAATCATGAGTTTAGTACTGAAACAAATGAGATATGTGAGTTCACGTTAGGCTAAGAGGAAAAAAAGTTGAAAAATAAGAAGGGCACAATGCTTTACAACTAAAAAAATGGCATCTAACTATAAAAGATGGGGACACACAATCTTAAAGTAATCGATGTAAAAGAATAAACTATTTGCTTGAGGATAAAATGGAAAACAAAGATTCTATCCAGCACTGATTTACTTATTTGATTGAAATTCATAAATCTTGCACAAGAATAACCGAAAGAACACGGCTAATCGTTGTAGGAAACGTGTTATTATAAATAATTCATTTTCTTTTTTTGCTACATACTTTTGCTTACGAAGTTTGATTAAACTTAAATGCATACACTTAAAAATGTGGAAATAAAAAAAAGGTATTTTATAGCTCAAAAATCCTGTCCAGATTCCACGTTTTGAAAGCATAACCCAGTTCAATGTATGAGATAAAGATATCACATGCCCATTTGCTGTAAATTTACTCCCTTTTATATCATCACCTTTCATTGACTCGACCATATATTGGTAAACCAAGAAAAATATTGTAGGTCCAAATATCAAATTGAACAAGTCATGTGTATCATCAGTTAGTTACCCATTCATGTCATACCCGTGGCAAAGTAATATCCCATCAACAAATACACCCAATTACGATCACAAAGTAGCTAATAAGCTAATCAAATAAATTTATCAAAATTATCCGAATGCCTTACAAAATGCACTCGCTGTCCAAATATATATATATATATATATATATATATATATATATATATATATATATATATATATATATATTATTCAATAAGGGATGCATTTTATTTATTTTTCCCCCGAAAAATGTAACTATGAATATTAAAATTAAGATTAAATTATTTATTTGGTCCCTATATTTTCATGATTCTTACTTTTTTAGTTTTTATAGTTTGAAAGTGATTTTTTTAGTCTTTATAGTTTACATTTTAATTCTTTTTTAATTCATGTAGTTTAAAAGTGTTTTTTTAGTCTTTATAATTTGTATTTTAATTCTCTTTTAGTCCCTATAATTTGAAAGTGATATTTTTAGTCTAAATTTATATTTTAATTACATTTTAATCTTTATTACAAAAAATATAAAAATAATTAGCTAAAAATTAGTTATAAATTATCAATTATTTTTTATATTACAAATTATCTTACAATAAACCAGTTACAAATTACTTGTTAATATTTTTGTAATTAATTGTAATTGATAATATTATTTATATTTTGATGATAATGACTAAAATAAAATTAAAATATAAAATATATAGACTAAAAAGATCACTTTTAAACTAAAGGGATTAAAAGAAAATTAAAATATAAATTATAAGAATTAAAAAAATCACTTTTAAAATTATAGAGACTAAAAGAAAATTAAAATATAAAATATACAAACTAAAAAACTAATTTTAAATTATAAAAAAATAAGAATAATAAAACTATAAAAATCAAATAAATAATTTAACCCAAAATAAAAAAATAAAAAAAATAAAGAATGGGAACCCGTAACACACGGACACGGCCCTTGAGAAAGGGCTCTTATTGTCCGTCACACGAAGAAGACCTTTGGGACACCTAATCCTCAAACAAAGCCAGAGAGCCAGAGAGAGATTTTAATAGGGAAACCTTGTGTTACTAATTTACAATAAAACCACAGAATTCATATTCAATAACTAATTTGAAAATTAAAGAATTAAATATAATAATTATTATCTAAGTGTAGTCCCCCACATCACATCAGAGAGGCTTTTTATAACAGTGGTGGAACCTCTCCTTCTCTCGCAATCCACACAAATACGACACGACACGATACATAACACCGCTAGCTCTTCAATTCTTCTCTCCCTCACTACTCTCTATTCGTTAGTGTTCTTCAATTCTTCATCGCAGACTTAGAATCATGGGTTTGCAAAACCAATTAAACGACGTGTCGTCGGGTTCGATTCCGCTGCTGGTCTTGGCGCAGATAGCGACCTGCGTCAACTACCTCCGCTCCATGCTTTTCGCGCTTTTGCAAACCCTTGGTCTGTGCCGATTTCACTCCGACCAGATCGTTGACGAGCGCTTCCTCGCCGCCGTCGGATCCGGCCTCGCCGGACTCATCATGCTCTCCGATCAGCTAACCCTCAGCAGCCAATTCTTCCACCACCACCACGCCGGCGCCGGCGGCCACGACCATCACCCCTGCGTCGTGTGCCAGGCCACCTTCGAGGACGGCGACCAGGTCCGCATGCTCCCCTGCCGCCACGTCTTCCACCGCCGCTGCTTCGACGGCTGGCTCCACCACTACAAGTTTAACTGCCCACTCTGCCGCTCACCGCTCTTCTCCGACGAGCGCGTGGCCGTCACAGAGCGCCGCCTCGGCCAGCAACTCATCTCTTGGTTCTCTCTTCACTGATGCGAAGCCGTTTCGTTTTCTGAACTCCCACTTTTACGGTTTTACCCCTTTCTCGCGACCACTTTTTACAGAGCTGGACGTGGGTTTCTTTTTCTGTTTTTTCTTTTCCTTTTTACTTTCCCTCCTTTTTTTAATACTAGGGGTTTTTTTTTTAATTTTTTCCTCCCCGTGTAGGGTATTAGGCTAGATTTCTTTTCTTTTTTTTAACAGTAATTTTGCTGAAGGTATTTTTTGAAGGGTTTTCTACCGTCTGAAAATCCTTTTTGAGATGCTGTAAATTTTGGACTCTATGTGTTCATGGCAATAATCGGAGATAGTAGATGTAAAGTTTTCATAAGAGAATATTCGGTTTAACTTTTTCCTTTTTTCATGAGAAGCAAAGTAAAGATTGGTGGGACTTCTCATTCACCACCGCTTCTAGCTAGCAGCTATTGCAAGAGAGGGGGGAATTTTATTTTTCTTCTGGAAATTAAATAAAAAAGAGAGTCAAAAGACACGTTGAAGTAAAATAATGGCCTTCGGCATTTATCTAAACTGCCAAAGAAAATTATGATACATATAGTCATATATACGCAAGTGGAAATTATTGAGTCCTACGTTATTTTTATTTTGGGCGGCTTATTGAGACCACTTTTATTGCTGATTATAAGTTTGTTATAATCATAATCAAAATTTGACACTTCACGAGTTATAGAAAACAAGCATGTTGTGTTACAAAAAAAAAAAAAAAAACGAGCATGTTACAAATTGACTAAACACAAAATTTAAATACATTATTTTATCTTATTCTCTAATAAAAGTTGGAGTTTTATTTAAATAATCTATATTGATATTTAATGAAAATTATTATTATTTATATTATTGAATTAAATTTCTATTTCTAATTACCCAAACCAAAACAAAACAAAATTTTGATTTTGATTTCTCAAATTATTGAGGTGAAATTTTAATTTTGATACGATAATAGTACTAAAAGTATTTATGAAATTATTTTTTTCATAAGCAGTATTTATGAAATTGTGTCTAACTTTTGTTTATCAAAGTGAAATTTCAATTTTAATAAGTGAATAGTGTCAAAAATTATTTATGGAATTTTATTCAAATGTTGCCTTTTTTATTAATAGGTGGCATTAAATATTTATTTCTTTATATATATATTATGCTCGTGTGTTTTGCAATTGTTTTTTTATGCATTACATTTGAAATAGAACCGGAAATTAGTTGGGAGAATGTAGGTTTGTAGTGGCTGGGGCAGTGAGTGAAATTGGCTTGTTGTGGTCATAAATTGAAGGAGCGGCAGTACAGTTTTGTATGAGTGGAAATTACCATTTGGCAAAGGCTGTGTTCGAGTTAGAGTTCAGCGTGTCGCGCGAGTATCTACGTCACAGCAACTGCAGAGCAAATTAGCGTCTTAATTCTTCAATAAAATTAGTGCGTTTTTTAATTAGTGTTAATAAAATTAATTTTAAAGTAATATGATTTATGTTTAAATATTTTTAATATAAAATCAAGTCAAAAGTATTATTTAATATAAGATTTTAGATCTAATATATAACTACTAAAAGTTCAACACAATTAATTTTAAATTTATAATTAATTCTAAATTTTTTACCAACATATAAAAATTTTCCTAAAATAAATTCTAGAATTATAATTAATTTTATAACATGAAACCAAAATGCACTTAAATTTTTAATTCATAGAAATTTGATTTTTACATATTCAATTCTTTTGGTACATTTTATATATATTGATTGATTGTTTCAATAATTTAGCTCAATGTGTAATTACTTTCCTATTTCTTTTTCTTTATTGAGGAGAATTACTTTCATATTTCCGTTTCTTAACAATATTTTTTGAGCAGCAATGATATAGGTAGTGTTTTCTTAGGTAGTTGTAGTGTGAAGTTAGTTGAAATTACATTTCCTGTTGTCTAGTTGTTGTTAGTCATTATTTTGCACGTGTGTATTAAGTTTTGTTAAAATTATATAATCAAAATGATTGAATTGTAAAATTTTATGTAAATTGAACAATAACAAAAAGATAATTAAATAATTTATTTTAATATACTATAAAAGGTTTATATTACATTGATTTTAATCTATAAGAATAAAGTAATAAAATACTTTTAAATTAATCTGAAATTTTATATATGTGATTCATGTGAAAAGAACTTTTAATCTAAAAATAAGTTTTAAAAAAATATTATTTAATTGAAAGTTATAAAATAGTGTAATAATATTACACCAATACAATTTAATCATTCTTCATATATATATATATATATATATATATATATATATATAATGAATTAACAATGAAATAAATGATCAAATTAAATTTTTTAAAATATAAAAGATTAAAATGAATCAAAATTAAGATAAAAAATAAATTAAATTTTTTTGAAAGATAAATGATCAAATAGACTATTTGACCTATTTAATTTGAGACTTTTTTTTCAAATATAATTTTTATTTTGATATGAAAGAAGTAATTAGTAAAATATTTAAAATGAGTTCGTCCTTAAATTAGTTTTCGTAGAAGTTACTAATATATTGTTAATACAGACACAGTCATCAATATCCATAATAACCATAAATTCTTAAGTGTGATATAGGAATAATGAGAACAAATATTTTTTTTTTAATGAGTGGGAATAAATAGTGAGTACAAATATTTGTGGCCTAAGATCTCAACAGCATTATAATAAACATAAATGGAAAAAAAAATTGGGAGCAACTGCCTTGATTGACTTGCCTATTTTGCACGGCCTGTTTCTTCCTATTTTCCCTACACTAGCATCCGCACTTTACAGAGTGTAACATGTCTATATTACATCAACTGATTTTTGTGAAATAATAAAAACATTGTTTCTCTCTTACAAATAGAAAAATAAAATAAAATTAGTGAAGTGCAAAAACCTTGGTATTATTGATATGTATTATTTTAACAAACAACTCCAATGATTCTTAATTCAATCTTTGTATGAATTTTTATACTAAACAATAAAACTTGAGACTGAGTCTACAATCTCCGCATCATAATTGCAGCCTTGTTTATAACAAGTTTAGTATCACGAGCAGCAATAATGGTCCAGATTGTGAAGGGTGGTGAAATATAGGACCATTTCACACTCCCTAGATGTTGATTGCTCAACAAAATAAAGGAATCTAAAATTCATGTACTTGCCAAAATGAAAAAAGATCTTATCTGCTCATGCAAAACTAATTGTTATCTCTAACTATCAAAATTCTATCATGAAATTTTAAAGTCCAAAAAAAAATACTGTTCTTTGGAACAACCTTAGACAAATGAGAAAAGATGTTTCATGGGTAGCAGAAGATGAAGAATAAAATTTATTTTGAAATATTTTGACACGGTTAATTTGAAAAAATTATTTTTAGTATAACTTTTAAAATAATTATTATCAAAATTAATTCAGTAAATTTATTTATCGTACATAATACTATGTGATTCAGGACATGTAATGTACACTGGTAGCATTAGTTAGAGTGCCATCTGGATGAAAATTGAAATCACAAATTGGTGGCATTGGAGGCAGTAGAGGATTTGGATGGGAAGGTTTCCTTGATTTCATAGATGTTAGTATAAAATGGGGTTGAGCTGGTTGCCGTAGCACATTAATAGGACGATTGTGACATTTGAATAGTTTTGGTGGCATTGGGCCTCTTTGCTGCATCACTTTCACATTTTTTGTTGTTTGCATGATACGTTAGAAATTAGAATGGACTCAATCGTGGCTTAAGCCAGCGTTGTACAACTTTGGTAGAAGTAATGGACTGTGTCAAAGAACAGTCCACGATTTTTCTCTCTGATTGCATCGTCATTGCTGTTGTTAAATTCACATGGTCAACTTTCTGTGTGTTTTCTCTTCATTCCTGTCCATCCATCTTGTGCTTCCAAACCAAAGGACTTCAATGCCAAATAAAACTCGTGAAGGATGTGATCGAACCTTCAACATCCTTGAGTTATCAATGATAATCGTTATCACATTAAATAGATCTCGTTGTTCATCACTCAATCATTCTAATTCTTTTGAATTTTCATACTTTAATTTATAATGCTCAGGAAAATTGATTATTTCACTCGTTAACAGTCCAAAATGATTTTCAAAGGTCATGAGAATATACCTGGTATTAAATAAAAATGTGTTCACGTTAACAAATATTTGTAGGATTTATTAGTGTATACATACTTATTTTTTTTTTAAGTATAAATATGTTAACAAGTTACACCATTAACTATTTTAAGATAATATTTAATTATTTGTTAAGGTATTTATATTAAAAAATAAATGTGTGCACATTATTAAACTCTCTCTTATATATTATCTCTAAAATTTAAATATGTTGTTAACATGTATTTGATATGAATTTCTTCTTATAATTTTAATATCAATTAAATGGTTTAACCTAACTTTTTTTTATCTCTTTCCATCTATCATTTTCAACATATTTAATTTTAATTAGAATTTTTTAAAATATCAAAAATTAAAAATAATAATATATCACAACATAAGTTATTTATTATAATTTTTAAATATACTTTATATGTTAAAAATATTTATTTATCACAAATTTTAATTACAATATATTTTATATATTTAGAAATATTTATTTATTATAAACTATAAATTTTTGTTATATAAAATAAATATTTATAATGTGCAATACACATGCTAATATACTAGTTAAGTTAAGCTTTCAAAGAGATTAGTGTAATTTTTAAAAAAATTCTACAATCACCTCTTCAGTTTTAAAATATCATTTCTTTAATTTAATTTTATAAAATAAAAGAATATTTAGTATTAACAACAAAGATATCTGTACTATATTTTAAGATACTTTTTTTGAAGTGATATTTTAAGATACTTAATTTACCTATTTTATTTTTATTATAATGTCATTTTTTCTCTTATATTTTTTTACGTAACTTTATTGGTTAATAGAATAATATACTTTTTAATCAATATTTCCTCCGTCCTACTAATATAATTATCCTCCTAAATTATTTTACACATAAACATCAATCAATAAATAAAAGAAAATAAATTTTTTATAAAATTAATCTTATATTAATTCAACTTTTCTTTTTAATCTTATATTATTAATATTATGAAGTAAAAAATTAATATTATATTAAAAACTAAAATAATAATTATTTTATGATAATGTTTTTCTTACATAACTATTATTATAGGATGGGACAATAAATGATAAGGAAATTGATTATTATTGCTTTATATTTTCTTTTTAATTAAAAATCTTTATTTCCCTAATCATATCCCATGGCAGACTTTATAATTTTCAAAATACAGCACGTTATCGCTTTCCACGTCACCAGGAAGCTTTTTTTTTGTTTTCTTTGCTAAATATCTAAAGATGAAAAGTGGAACGTACTCTTAACAGTTTGAAAAATATACAAATATTTTTGTAACGAGATAATTGATAATAGAAGTTGAATGGACCAAAATCGATGGACGATGGCTGTTGAAAAAAAATAGAAGTAAAAAGAACTAAAGTTATAGAAGTAAAAAGAACTAAAGTTTTGTTTAGAAATGAATTTTTTTTATATAAATTAAATTAGTTTATATTAACATTTATGAAAAGTTTTCATTCAATTAACATTTATGAAAAGTATTCATATACGGGTTAAGTCACGGGTTTAGACATATAAATCCGATAATTATCGAACATCAAACTTTTTAGAGTTATTTAATTTGACTTTAAATAATACTAATATTAAGACTCTAAGTGTTGGAACAACAAATGTTATTAGGACTAATAATGTTAGAATTTCTTAAGATATTACTTTTAAGTATATTGTTATTTGTTTAACCTTTTTTATATATTTATTTCTTCTATCATGTTTGTTTATAATATTAATAGATCATATTTTGTTCGTTGTTTCAGTAGATCTAATTGCAATAAATCCAGTTGTAATAAAATTTATTACAAGAAATTAGTTTGTAAAAAATAGTTGTAATTCAAATTATTATAATAAATCTCATTGAAGAATATTTTGTTTAAGTTTGTATTAGTCTATTTTAGAATATTATATTGACAGTATTAAATAAATCAATTTTACTACTTTCAAACATTTGATAATATGATGTTAATTATATTAAAAATTTAGATGAATCATGATATAAAATAATAGTTATAAGAAAAGAAAAGATCAAATTTAAGTGGATAGCTGGTTGGCTCGAACCAAATCAAATCGTCTATAAATAAGTTGGATTGAATTTAAAAAAATTATAAAAATCAAACCGAAACCAGTAAAATTTAATTGAGTTCAGTATGAATTTGATGAAAACCAAAACCAACCCCTGGACGACTCTATTAGGGGAAGAAACTTTAAATGACTAAAAAGTAAAAAGTTTGGTGACAGGTAGATCTGAGAAGGATGGATACATAGCTAGCTGTTTGGATTATGATAAGATTGTGATAACAACATCGATGATTAATAATATCACATGGGTTTTAGTTTGAGACTATAACAAGTAACATAACTTAAAGACTTAAGATATATATATATATATATATATATATATATATATATATATATATATATATATATATATATATATTTTTGGTGAAACACCTCTTCAAGAAAAATGTTATAAAGTTCAAATAACAAAATAAGTGAAATACGTGAATGTAGTTTTTTTTTCTTCCTCTGGTTAATTACGTCTTTTTACGTTAAAGAATTACTTCTATTTTAAAAAAATAATCATTTTAAAAGTTTTTTCATGCATTTATTTCAAATTTTTAAAATAATCAGAAATTGAAAGAAAATCTAAAATTTAATTAAAATCACAAGCTATTTTCAACAACTCATAAAATCAGCTGCTTTTTATTTCAAAAAAATAACTTTAAGATTGTAAATAAATATAAATTAACTAGTACTAGATTATTATTTTACATTGAATCACTTATTTTTAATTAATTCTATGGCATGATTGACGAGTCCATGACCAAGATGAAGACTTGGGAGAAAAAAAGGTAAGTTGGAGATTCGACACTCATTGGCGCGACGACCTTTCCATATTTTGAGTAAAATTATTTTGAAGATATATTGTTATAAAAGAAGAAGGATTATACATTGAATATATTATAAAAAAATTTACATCATTATCTAATCATAATTTTATCATATATAATATATAATAAGTTTGATAATTTTTATAATAATTATTTTAAAATTCATATTAACAATAAATTATGATTGAATGTGGAAAGGTGTTTTATAAATCTTTTTATAATACATTCCACAATAAAATAAAATATGACCTAGACAAATAAATAAAAAATTTGTGAAAACAATATTGTGGAAAAAAAATCAAAAGTATTAAAGCAACATTATTCTTAAATTTTCCTTTCATCGTTATTCTTAAATTACAACAATTCACTGTTGAATCAAATAAACTAGATCTCTGAATCTCCACCAAAAAAAAAAAAAGTTCCCTTGAAAATATTTATCTCATCATTATTTGAGCTAACAAAAGAAAATAACTGGTAATTTAAAAGAACAAATTCAGGTTGCAACATATACCGATATACATTATCGTTTCTGGGTCATGATGGAATTAAACAGTGTAAGGCCAAGTTCATCGTGGGTTGCTCCTTTCTGGAAAGGGGCCTCCATTGTGAGCCTCAAACATAGTTTGGGTTCTTTATAATTAAATGTTATTTTTCTATGTATTTTTTATAATATAGTACTAGTTTCGAACTACCTAATAATATATCGGGGAGAGAACAAAGCTACATAGGATGGTGTGGATTGATCTGAAGCTCTAAAGTCTAATTCAATGCTATCTTTCTTAGCATTTGTAGTACTCTCTTATATTTCAGGTTCAGCACATTAGCATCTCTACATCTGCATATGCCAAATTATTGACCGGGTCTCATTATTGATAATATCGGTTTCTTCTTGGTTGCATCACATTGGATTCCTTATTATTTTTTTAATGTGAGCAATAATTTGACTTTGAATTATCTTTACTATCTTAAACCAAAAGTGTTAAGAGTTGAGATTATGCGCCACCCACTTAGATATTTAACCTTATAATATACTATGTTCCTTTATGTTATCAATTTTATGGTATCAATATGGCCTGCAAATAGACCTGTTTAATCCAATCCACTAGAAACAGAGACTGGTAGCTAAAACACAAAATAAGATATACTAGCTCTTTTTGTTATATATATATAAAAGATTCTTTTAGCTACTTTACTGTTAATAGTTTATATAATTTTTCACAATTACATTTAAATTTATTAGGATTTCATTGTATTAATCTCTTTCTATCTACTAAATTAATATATCTCCATTCTCCAGTTAAGGATCAGTTTCTGGTAGTAACATTTTTGCTTCTCGTTTCAAGCCTCATTTTTTTAGGTGTTATTCTCTAAATTTAGCCTATCGTCTCTTTGTAGAGGAGGCAAAAAGAAGATAAACTCTAGGTTTGAGTGACTGTTATTTGAGTAAACAAAATGACAATTCTAAAAACTTATACTGCTGGTAGATTGCTGCCAAAACAAGTGAATCATGAGTATGAATTAATGCTTCCTAGTTCGTTGACCTGGACAAAAAAACTTGATCCCAGCCGAAATGTCACACTGTCATAGAATCTTGCAAGAGACTCAACATCAGATTTATTTAAGATTCATTGGAGCATCTTAAATTATGACCAAAAACCATTGAACAATATAGTTGATGTTCATCTTCATCTTAAATATAGGCGCATACCAACGACCCTTCAACGAATGTCCTCTCATATGTAGTATTTAATAATGAAAATGACAACTAACTTTCCTGCTCTAGCAAGCTGAGCCAAGTTCAAAGTTTTCCAAAGATGAGAATCAAAGAACCTTCAATCATTAATTCCTTTACTTGTCTCTCCCTTGTTGCCCTTGCTCATTATATTGCAATCTCAAGGCAAAGAGATTGTACTGCAAAATGAAGAGAATGGAGAAATATCAGCTACCCTTTTCGCCTAAGCCGCCAACAATTAATTCATGGTGGTCCTGACTCCTGATTATACACTTTCTTTTTGACAACCATAGGGTCATGTTAGAATATTTGTTCAAAAAATACTAAATAATAATCTAAAACTCTTTAAACAATTTAATCCTGAAATATGCCATATACTTCATCTAGATAGAGTTATATTTGGAAAGGGTGAAAGCGAAATAAACAATCATTGCTAATCTATTGGAATTTTAGGAGATCCTTATAAAATATTAATAACCACCAAGAACATATTACATTAAATTATTAAGAAGAGTTTTAGAAATACCTGAATCCATCATGATTAATCAAACAAACACAACAGAATCTGAATCTATAGGTGACTTTTTATCTATATACTTTTCTTAGGATCTCTTACGGAATGTTACAAAGATAATGGATATATGGTTAATAGCATAACTAGTGACTTCATGGTTCTTCCTCAATCGAAACCTCTTTAATCCTTAGCTCGATATATTGGTATCATAATCTTCCTATAGTTTATTAACTTAATAAGGTTCTCATTATTACTTAATGAGTCAACACTGATATATGCTCATTCAAGTCTATATCATCATCTTAGTTGTCTAACAAACTCATTTAATTTGATCACATAAAATAAAATCTACTAATAATAAATAATTAATATAATTGTTTTATAATATTAGCGCATATTAGTCATTGGAATAAAAAATTCCAACATAATCTTAACATGTAATTCTGAATAAGGATTCTAATATAGGAGAAGGATAGAAACTATCCTCAAAACCCTTGTGACATCAACAAAGCAACCAAAATACATATAACACATCACAAAATCCATAAACCTAATACATACTATCCACATGTGTCTATATTAGTTCACATAGGGTTGAAAATCCAAAACGTGTTGGAGTTTGGTGTTGGGAAATACCATGTGAAGTCAGTTATAACTATATGACAAGCAATTAATCAGCACTGTTGATGTCAGCTCAGCTTAGCAAATGGAAGTTGCATCCTGCAGCGATTGCAGTCAATAGATTGATCAGGTATTCATGGTGACATTCGCTATCAAAAGCTAATTTTTTCACACACAAATAGGATCTGTAAATTGTTCTAAAGTCTAAACCCACAAATGATTCAACCTTTAAAAGAGCTCATGAAGGGAAACATGTTCTTTTTTTATGCTAGCTATCTGCAGTAGTGCCTACGTATACGAGCATCGGCATTCATGCTCCTTTCAGATGAAATGACCCTTTTGAATTTCCCTGATGTAGACAAGATTCCAACTTTTTATGAAGAGAGTCAGAAGCTGTTGTAGAACGGATTTGATTTTGGATGGTTAGTAGGGTGTCGGATTTGTATTGCTACTGGTTGTGAATGTTCATTTTACAATCCAAAACTTGAGCGTCAAACCGAACTGAACCCACGGATAAATCCGACCCACTCTGAATCCGTGCTGGGACGGACTTTTTAATTTCAAAATAAAAAATAAAAAGATTTTGAACCTGATAAGTTCAAATTAAAGAAAGATTTGGGAGGGTTTTATCTTATTTGATTCATTTTTTTAGTTTTATTCATAAATTAATATTAATTTATTTTCATTTTTATTGTATTATATATATAATACGATAAAAATGAAAATTCTAATTCAATGACCCACCTAAATTTTAATAAGTAACCTAACCCTTCTTAACTATTATCTAAAAACTTCAAATGTTTTTGTCATTTTTCTAAATTTTTATTATTATATTTACATGATTATCAATTTATCATAGATATTTGGTTTGCATTTGCTGCACACAAGGTATTTTCTAACTTGTTGATATGTCTTATTGTTGGATCTCTAGTGGAGGATTTAACAAATGTTTTTTATTTTTAAACTCATGAGATTTAAAAATAATGCTACGTTGATTATTCAAAGTTTTGTTAATATAAATATTCAATTTTTTTAAAAAGAATTAAATTTTCATTGAACTTTCTTTTTTTTTTAAAAAAATATCTTTTAATTTTAAATGGATCAACTCCTTTAATCCAATTAAGATGTGAGTGGAACTAACCAATTTGAAAGCTCTACCTAAAAACATATTTCAAAGAATAAATTACATTCATACTTTTTGTATTTTTAGCAAATTACACTCAATACCCACATTATTTGATCCTATGTAAAAACAAAAGTTCGTTTCTGTGTATAACATTTATGTACCACTTCCTCTAAACGCCGAAACTACTAATGAAAAAACAAATTTTTTTATATGGTATTAGTTATTAGACTAAATTACAATTTTGCTGTCCATTAATTCCTAATCCACAATTTTAATCTCCTCTTATGATAGGTTTGAATAATTTTATTAAATATAGTATTTATATTAATATACTGATATTTTTCAATTATTATATTTATTAAATATAACATATTTATTGGATTCAATAAATGTAATCATAATATGTGTATATTAAAAATATAAATTTTAATTGAATTTATATTTATATATATATATATATATATATTAAAATCATTATTAGATAACAAATATTTTTAATATAAATTAATGCATAGTTATATATAATAAGAAGAAGAAAAAGAATTTATTTCATATTTTATTATTTGACTGAATTGAATTTGGTTTAAAATTATAATTTCTACATTTTTTTTGTGAAAAAAATCAAACATGAAATTATAATTATAAGTTGAATTTCTATTTTAATAAGAGTGATATTAAGGTAGTATTAAATAATTTTATTAATACAAAATTTAAATAAATATAATACATATAATTTATTGAATATATTGCACTAGTATTCCTTGTATTTTTTGCGAATTCAGCTCGACACCTCTTAGTTAACAGTATGGATTTTAATCTTATAACAATAAAGTTAAAAGTAATGTCAAATAATAAAAAAGTAATGATAAAAAATTAATAGAAAAGTATTAAACGCAATTTGCTTGATTATCGCCTCTTGTAATATATGTCAGTATGTCACATTCAGTAATTCATGGCTAATTTGTTACAGAACCCACCTGTGGTGGCATGGGTTCTCTTCTTTGCTTATCTTGCATCATGCTATGGGTCTGCCTTTATATCGCAGTATTCGTGTGTAGTTTTTTCTGGGCTTTAGATAATTTGAAATTATCAAACATGAAACCAATGACATTTCGACACTACTAATAGAAATCACTTAGAACTCAGAAGAAGCATAAAATTAAGTCAAAATAAGCTAGAGATTAACTTCTGAATTAATGTTATTTATCTCCTCTTACTAAGTACCCCACATTTTCCTTAATCTTCGGAGGAGGATTAATTGAAAAGCCGACTTCATACAATACAATGGCCTCTCGTTCAGCGGGGTTCATCATGTGATTAGGGATAATTAATGTCAAAACTCAAAAAGTTCTTTTGCTTAATAATGTTAATGATAACTAATGTTCAGTAAAGACACTTTTTTTCTATAGCTTTTGGGCAGGCCAAATCAAATTTGCCAACTTTACCTCTGTTAGCTAAGACTAGAAGGGCGGTTTGTACAAACTGTCTCAGGCACCGGCAGACAACAACTACTCTTTTTATTCTTTTTCTACATCGTAACTACCCTTCCCTTTTTATTTGACATGCACCTAATAAATAAAGACTAAAAAAAATAAACTAAAGATAACTAGTAAACATGTGTAAAACTTTTTGGTAGGTTTTTCTTTTTTCTTTTTATTTAATGATTCTTTCTTTATAATTTCTAAGACTCTCTCCTGATACTCTCTCTAGCATTTCTCTGGTGTCATGTGTTAAAAAAAAATCCCATCCTAAAAGTTCAAATCACATATTTTCACTTTTATTTTTCAAAAAAAAAATAATGATAACAAATATAGTGGATTATTTTAATTTCATACAAAATACTTTTTCTATTTTGAAAATGTTCAACCCCAAAATGTTGAATTTTTATAATTCTATAATATTTTCTTGACTGTTTATGCAGTAGTTTTAATAACGTACGAATACAGGACCTTTTGAGACAATTATAGACAGTGGAAGGGAATTCTAATTTTGGCTACTAAAAGGGGTTTTAATTCAAGCTAATCCTTTTCGTTATTCATGTTTCATGCACGGGTACATTAGTTAAAAGACAAACTAGCTTCTAGTAGTTAACATTGATAAAGACGTGTCATATGTATCCAATTTGATTAATTTCTTGCGATTCAATCTACGCTGGAATATTCATTTATCATTAATTGGTTTTCATTCCAAGTTCGTGCTGAAACAGACATTAAAGTCCTAAGTGATCAACTTTCTTTCACCAAAGGCACACTCTGCTTTTTCCATTGCTTTTGCCTCTCTCATTCTTTTTTTATTTTCTTTCGGGCGTTTGGTATCTTATCGTTGTCTGCTTTGCATCCCCTATCGAAGGAAGGAAAAATCAAAAGCTGAAGAAGAGCGACACAACGGAAAATTAAGAAAACCAAAGTCCTTAATTCATCCCCTTTATATAAAACTCACAACAAAAGGAAAATACATTGATGGGTGTAAGTGATGCATGCCAGAAGCATTAAGTTCCTAAATTAACCAACCAACAAACTAAGAACAAAACTCCCCATGATACCCATTTGACCAAAACCACACCACAACCAACAAAGCAACCTCGTATGCATCTCTTACATCCCATGATTCTTCTTCCATCATAACATTAACATAAAAATAAATAACCCAAAGAAAAAAAAATCATTGGCAAATACGTAAGAAGAAGTAAAATACAAAATTTAAGGACCTAAACTTTAAAGGTAATTCGGACCGCTACCCTCAATTCCCCGCGATGCAATGATAACACTCTCCCAATTTCTTCTTCACAATATTGTGATGAGGTAGAAACTCGGGAGAGTGCAATTGCAAAGCCTTTGTGCTGTGTTGTTTCCTTCATTCACCATCAGCTTTTACGCATATTTACGGAAATACCCTTCCACCACACTACACCACCGTCGTCTACGACGGAACGAGCATCCTTCACCACCTTAGCTTGAACTCTCAAAGACACCCTCCTAGAGGCCATGTTTGTGGGGTGATGAAAAAAAAAGTTATAAATGATAATGGATGAGTGACAAGGCTAAGAAAGGCTCAAGAAAATGGAAATGGGAAAGCTATAGCTAAGCTAAGGCTCAAAAAAAGACTTGGAATAGAGAGTGAGAGGGTGTGAGCATAGGGACAAGGGGTGACATGATGGGTCGTATATAAAGGCGAGATTTTAGCTTTTGGTTCTGTATTATTATTATTATTATTCTCGTTTATAATATGCATGTGAAGAAAAAAAAAAAAAAAGCGGAGTTGAAATTCTTGGTCTAATATAGTTAAGGGCATGTTTGTGGGGAATGCCAAAATGTCCACTAACTCGGTTTCCAAAGCTCTTGGAATTTTCATATTCATTTTTCGTGGGTTAAAGAGGAAGAGGGAAGGGAGAAAATTGTAGGGGTTTGATGGGGTTTGTTTGTCTGCGTATGTGAACGTGGCTTGCTTAGAAAATTGGTGTTTGGTAGTGAATGTGGTTAACTATTTTCTCACTTAGCTCAACACACAAGCTTTTATGAGAAACTTTTTGGATTTATTACCTTATTATTGAGAAGGGTAGTGTGTAGTAGTGGGGCATTACCCTAGATTGGAGTGAATGGATATGGGGGCGGATGATTGGCCCAAGGTGCAGCTAACCCCACCAATTTGTGCGTCCAATTTGACGCGGATGATTAAGTAATCAACACCACCAACGAAGGGATAAAAAAAAATGCCCAAAGCAACATGGTCGTAAACGTAATTGGGTAACAACTTTCATATTAGTGGTAGAAGTTTAAATGTCATATACTTTCTCATTCGTATTTAAAATCTCTGCTTCTAATAACAATACATGTTAAGGTTTGAATCTTTATGCCCAAAGCGAATTAGAGCTTAACTTATACTATATCAACCAAACTTAATATTGTTGAGTAGCTCAAGTGTCAAAATTACCCACACAGGGGATCACTTTATTAATTAAGAAGTTACTTCTTGAAGTTATATAATAGACCCCAAAGATTGATTTTCTTTATTTCCGCGTAATTAGTTTCTCTACCTCTTCATTTTTTTCATAACGCTGAGTGTGTTTGCTTGAACAGTTGAGCAAGCACTCGCAATTCACATGACGAATGTGTAAACAACTTTTGTCCAGGAATTTACTGAATAATTTTTCCAAGTCCAGTCAACGTGCAATATACGTGTGGACTCCACGCACAAGGAACGTCAACATTTCGAACTAGGCTATCACAATTGCATGCGCATTGAAATTTAGTTGTTGTTGCAGTAAATGGGAAGACAAGGAGAAAAAGAGACTTACAAATTCTACCCTCATGCAATCTTTCTTTGCTTTTGTAACAGCCCTAGCTTTGTCATAGTCAAAGATTATATCCCTACTCATAATTAACCGTTCATGTGGATCGATCTGATCACGTTTATACTAGTACTAGTTAATTTTACGTTAGAAATATCGTTTTATCGCAATTGAGCGTTCGTACATTCATTAATTTCTATCAGCAAAATAAAAATTAATCATCTCAGAACTAACGCGTGCAGTAATTTATGAACACATTTATCCAATTATTGTGCAATGATCGATTATCATAAGATTCCAAAAGGTCGAACGGTGTTTGTCTTGTAGCTAGGTAGGAAGAAAAGGGTGTGCGAGTGGGATGGGTAACATGAAATTTAAAAGTAAGAGAAATCAGAAATACGCCAGACAGACATATTTTGAGAAAATGAAGTTGGGGCACTAGGCCTTGGATTATAAGAAAAATATAATGGGCACCAAAGTCGTTGTCTACCACATTGCTGGTATGATAAAGACTAAAAATCTGAGACACTTGGGAACATACTTTTGAACATGATAGAGAAAGAACGCACCTGTACTAACAAAATGTGCTGCTCAATCACTTTACTATAGATTTGGCCATCAGAATAGAAAAAAGCAAGACCTTAAAAAAGCACACCAACAAGTCAGCGGTATAGATTCCTTCTTCTTTTTGCTGTTGTTCAATTTTGCTTTACTTTGTTGGTTGAAAATGAAAACCCTGTGTCTTCTAGAATTATACAATAATGCTATCTAGTCTTACACAAAAGTAGCATACAAATCAAATTAATTTGTTTTGGTTAGACAGAGGTTTAATTCACCACTCAATAGGTTTTAATCTCGCATGTCACTCGTACAATTTAATCAGTTGAATTATTTCTTCACGTGGTACCTCTTATTTGCAGTAAAATTGCCGTTTTCACGCTGGTAAGGAGGTATTTTACAGAGTGCAGCGGCTACATAAACAAAATTATTTATTTATTTAGTCTTTGTACTAGTACAATTTTTACCTTTTTGTCTTTATATTTAAAAATTATTTATTTAGTTCTTACAATACATACAATTTTTGGACGATATAAAACTAGAACAGATTAACTCATTAACAAGTGTATATGTGAAGACTAAGATAAATAATTTTTAAATATAAGAATTAAAATGTGAAAATTATATAAATATAAAAACTAAGTAAGTAATTAAATCTAAATAAAATCTACTACATCATACACTAGCTAAGTGAAGAAGGTGTGCAAAAGCTTTTAACTTTCTCAAAACGATCCAAGCACGTGGATCTATTGAGCTTTCGATATGCAATGCGTATTTTGTGGCAAAGGCTGTCAGATTGGGGTCTAATCCCGTAAGGATAGTACAGAACTTATTTGCCAATTCAATTTTACAATCAATTTAGATAGGTCTTGTACTGGTATAGTGGTCATGTATCTAATAAAAGAAAAGTAATTTTGTATTCTTTTTTACTCATAAAAAAAAGCTACTCCTTTAATATAATTCTGAAAAATATTAAATGAATAAATAAATATGATTAACATTTTATTATGAAGTCTAGTTAAATTAATGAGACGATGTGTGTGAGTAATGAATTATTATAAATATTTTTTTAATTTCAATGAATAAAAAAATTGTTACTAAAATTCTTCGAAAATGCATCCTATAGTTGTGGTAATCTGTTGAGTTTAATACTTGCATGTAAACTTTAAAAATACTTACATTGTGTCTTAGTAGTCTTGTTATGATTCTCCGTCCAAAGCAAAAAGGTCCTCTTCTAGTTCAACATTATCGTGAGAAATAGAACGACGCAGCACCTTCCGATCTTTATCGAACGGATGTTACACGTGAATGTGTCTTTCATTGGGATAAGAAGGCCATTTCATTTCATCAAAGTTGACTCCAACTAGATAGATAAACAAAACAACAATAGAATGGGACCCAGGAGACACATGGGCTGTGTCCCACTTAGTAGTCTATGTGGCAGGGTGATTGTGTCAATTTTGACTTCAGCATTACATCATTAAAATGTCATTTAGAGAATAACCAATTCCACCATAAACTTAATTAAATCATCAAATATCTAAGAGTTTAATCACATGACATTATAAAATAATTTTAAAACATTCTTCAATCTTATTATTAATATAATTTTTGAAGTAGTTTTCATAAAAATTAATAAATTTATTATACTCCACAAATTTAAATTATGGTCTAAATTTTTTTTAGAGAGTTTATAATCCTAAAAAAATACTTAGATTCTTACTCTTTTTTATACTTATATTTTATAATTAGTTTGATTATTGGTGCATTTTATGATCTTTTTAAATTCAATATTTATAATAATTCCTATTTTTTTTTCACTAAACAAATATGAAATATATAATTAGTTAATAAACTGAAAATAATTAAATTGTTTGAAAAATATTTAGCTGAAAATTTTATATGAAATAAATTAATACGATGAAACAGGTATTCTTATAAAATGTTAGTATTAAATTGTTTTTGGTATAGATAAAATGTTACTAAATAACTCGCAATTGAAGTTTAGCAATTATATACGTTTAAATTTTATTTTATATGTTCGTAGTAATATTTAGACATACTTTCTTTAACTATGGGATTGAGCGCGTGTGTTTAATTTATTGTATTTATTTGAATATTTGAATGTATTAAGCATATTTTTAAGACAACTTTTATTTTTAAAATTTGATATTTAACTAAATCTTAATTGTATTTTTAGCATTTTTTTTCTTAAAATATAAAATAAGATTATGTTAGTATAACATCGTTTTGATCTTTAACTATTCTTTTTAGTTTTTCAAAGTCATTATTTATTTTTTATTTTAAATTAATTATTTAATTTAAGAAATTAATATAGTATTTTTAGAGTTTAACTATCTACAATTTTTCAAAGGCTAATTCTGATAGATAAATTTAAGCATCTAAGAACGTTAATTTAATTAACTTCAAAGATTTAAATTTCATTTTTTTAGTTTATTCATTGAAAATTTATTATTCTATCAAATAAAATAATTTATTTCTTGTTAAAATATTAAAATTTAATTCAAATAAATTTAAAATATATTATTAACATGGCATTTAAAATTCAAATCAAATAATATTACTCAAACGTTAATTTCAGTGTTACTCACAAAACAATAGAATTTATAAATAAATAAATATTTAATGATAATACATTAGTATTTAATTTATTTAAGATTACCTTATGTAATAAAATGTTTTATAATTTACTAAAATTTAACATAATTTTAATTTCTATTTATTTGAAAAATAAAAAATAACTTCACAAAAACTTAATTATAAGTGTTTGTGTGTGTGAGAGAGAGAGAATTAAAAATTAATAAATAAATAAATGAAATAATAAGAAAATAAATAAAAAAATAACATGTACAATAAAATAATTTTTATATTATATTTAGATAAATAGATTTTAAAAAATGTGCATGAAGGAAAGTATACTAAATTCTATCCACTCTATCTGATCATTGGAAATTCGGTGGAAAGAACAAAATGATCAAAACAACAAACTAGGAGAGCCAATCCTTTGGTCCAAATCAGCTTTGGATTTGATCAAATTGTGTGTGTTTTATTATCCCCTTAATTAAAAAGGTGCAGCAATGACTTTGATACTAGACCACCTCTTACACTACAAGACTCTCCAGTTTTGCTGTCTCACCTTTACGTTTTAATTCCTCTGGCTGGGCTTGACTTTTAATCACCAATTTAGATTTATCCGAATGAAAATTGTAGACATGCATTATACTCCAGTTGCAACAAATTTGTGGTTAATAATTGAATATGCTCGAACGGTATGATCATCTTCTTTCTTTTCTGTGCATATATGATTTACTAGTATTATATAGGAGTTTTTTTTTAACATATAATCAGTGGTATGCCGAGCAAGGTTAAGATGGATGGTTGCCCAAGTTTTCATATCTAGAGGGACACCAAATTTTTTATTTAATTTATATAAATATTAAAATTTAAATTTCTATAAAATATGATAATTTTTATGATCTTGAAGGTGAAATTAATTTTATTTAAAGAATTAAAAGTCGTTAAAAAACTGTTAACAACTGAATCAACTTTACGATATCATGGTCTTTAAAATTGTTAATGCATGTACAATTTATATAATAATATTAATTTTTCATATTATCGTATCTACTAATTTTTTTATTAAAATTGGAAATATTAAATTCTATGTGCGATCACAGGTTAGATTAAAAAGTTTTGTTTTAATTTCTATCAAAAAAATTTATAAAGAATCTTAGTTATGAAAAAATTATTAATGAGTTTTGTAAAAAAAATTACAAGAATAATAATATTTAAAGGATTATAAGAGCATATTTTTTGGTTCACCTAGGGCATGCACCAAATATCTCAGGATCTCAGTTCTGCATATGCTAACAGTAAAAAGAAAAATGAATTACTAACCAAGAAGAAAACCAAAAAACTTATTAAAAGTTGAATATTAATTATATCATTTCATAAAATATCACATATTAATGGTTTAACATTGAATAAATTTCTATTGATACAACTTTTGTTTAACAAAAAGAAGAAGAAATGATTAGTATAAATATTATAAGTTGACGCTAATAATATGATATACTAGTAAACAATTATATTAATAAATATTATCAAAACAGAATATTTGCATGGTACAGGATATTATTATTGTATAGTTACTTCGTTTATACTAATAATTATATATTTTCCGTTACATAAAAGTTATGACAATAGAAACAATTAGCCTTAACGTTAAATTTATTTGCTCATCAATAAATAATTTTTTTAATATATTAATTAAAAAATAGTAAATGATGTTCACCTACAAAATAAAAAAAGAAGGGAGATAAATTAAAATGATTGGATAGTGGATGGCGGGTAAGAAAAGGAAAAAGGAAAAAGGAAAATGGTTGCACAAAGGACGTGCGTTGTGTGTCCGAAGAAGGGAGTACAAAGAGCGGCGCGTGAGGCCTCGAGAGTGTATCTGAGGCAACAGTGGTGGGTCCCATTTATGTTTTCTACCCAACGCAACGCATTGGATCCAGCATGCACAAAGCAAAACGATGCTGTCCTCCATCTTCGCTTTTTACCTTTCCTAATTAATGGTGGTGAATTCTGCTTTTGCCCCTTCCTTTTTTCACTGTGCTCTCTCTTCGTTTTTATCCTCCTTTTTTCTGGATGGACCCTGTGTTAATAATCATGTGTCCATGCATTAATTCATGTTAATCCAGAACTCAAACCTCTGCTTTTGAGTTTTGTTATTTGAGCTTGGTGTTTCCAGACACATTACACAATCCTAAGTAAGCCATTGGGTCGTTTTAAATAATTGCCAGGGTTATTACTTTCGATCGCCTTCTGGGTTTTCTATTGGTTTGAACAAAATTTTATGTTTAATCACCATCTAATTTAGCAAGTTAGGTCAAATATACTCTTGTTTGGTAAACTATGAAGAAAACTTTATTTTTTCTAAAGCAATTTGAAGTTTGAAGATATATAATCAGGGCATGTTTTGAATTTTATTTAATAAATAACATTTTCTTATATTTAAAAGTATTTAAAAATAGGTACTGATATCATAAAAAATTATACATTTTATTTCACTAAATAAATAATATAATTTTAATAAATTTGAAAATATTTATCATATTTTTTATTTAATTAAATTTTATGTTACGGTCTATTATTCAATTTATATTTCTAAAAATATTACATAATATAAATATTTATATATAAAATAGACAAAATAAACAAAAATATAAAGACAAATTTGACTCTTATGATCCTAGTCACGTCAAAATGATTTAAAAGAAATGATATTGTATTTTTTTTAAATCAATTCACACTTCCCTCAAATTTTATCTAAGTTTAGATAAATTTCCATATATATATATATTAAAAAATATTAGTTATATTTATGATTTAATTTATTGGTTATATTTGATCCCACCAAAAAAGTTCTTTTATTCCGTCATTATCATCTATCATTAAAAAATATTGTTTCATATTAAAGTTACATGTTAGAAAATTTAATTAAAAGAGTGTCATTTTTTTAATTACATGTCACATTTTCATTTGAATAAAATAAGAGACATAAAATAAATAACAATTTCAATTTATTTATAAAACAATACATAATAATATAAAAAATTACAAAAGTATAATCTTTTAAAAATTTGGATCCTTTTTAGCCGTGAATCCAATGTCATCACACCTCTTACCAACCTACATATAATTTGATTTAATCACTATCCAATGTATTTAACAAGATAGCTAATTGGATCCATAAAATATTTAAGTGATAACATAAAGCTAAAATAAATTTTGATATATATATATATATATATATATATATATATATATATATAATTATATTTATCTATTCCTTACTATCTTACTCTTTATAAGATACAAGTGATGTATATTAGTAAATGTTTGTGGGATTTATCAATATACATTCACTTATTTCTTAGTATGTTAGCAAACTAGTATAAATTACTATTTGTTAATAAACTGGTGTGTGTTGTTATCCCTCCCTAATTAATTTTAGATGTAATTTCATCATCGTGATAAGTACATATGACCAATAATATAATTTCTGGGGAGTAATTTAATTTTTCTATTTACCCAACAATAATCATAATAATAGGATGAGGAGGAAATGGCGAATGTTTACAACAGTCTTTTAAATTAGGTGATTGCTTGGTGCGTACCTTAAATATTAGGAGGGTATTGTTAATTTTTTATCCTAAATTATTAAAAAATAATTATTGATACATTAAAATCACATCATGTATAAATGAGTTAAAATTTAATTTTAATAGTACTACCAGTAGTATTTTAAATTCAATATTTTATTAAACATGAAAAAATATGCAAATGTAAATGGAATGGACAACAAAAGTAACTGTAGGTCATTTTTATGTAACAAGTAAAAAAGAACAAAATCTTAAAGTTAAACAACTCTGGTATACAATCAGTTTCATATTATTCATAAATTAAAGTAAATATTATTATAAGTGGGTGTGTTTATAATTTATTGTTTTACTCAATAAGGATATTGATATACTTTAAAATGTGTATGCAACTATGCATGGTAAAATTTGTCGTAATATTAATTATGAAGGAAAAATATAAACTTCCTAAACTTTGAGCTTTTCAAAGTATTATCAATTTATCACAAACTTTATACTCTTTACTTAATTTTTAACTATTATTGTAATAAATATTTAAATTAATCAACAGAGTTGAATCTAACCGACTATATTTATTCTTACAATGCCGTGAACAAAATATGATTTTCCACTAAAACAAGTATCCGAGTTTAATATTTAACAGTACTTCAAATAAAATTATTTCTAGAGACAGATACGTGTGAAAGGGGAAAAAATGGTTATATTCCAACCGATTATTAATAATTTTAGTCTTCCATTTATACATAATCTTTTTCTTTTTTTTTTCTTAACTATTAGATCAATCTTATATCTCGAACTCGCTTATTTATCTACAAATACAAACAAAAAAATGGTTAAACATCTTAGGCACCAATTACCAATAACGGATTGAATGTTTGATGAGACAATCATAACCAACTTGTTAACATGTGACCTTTTATGTAATTATGTGATCATTAAATATTTTTTCAATTTAATCATCCATAGTCATATATGGTTGCATGATTCATATTTACTTCTCTCACATGATACAACCCCCACCCCCAACACACCGTAAACTCTGGTAGTTCGATTGCCCAGTTAATCATTCAACCTAGATCTTTGGTTTGTGAAGGATTTGTCTGATTGTTGATTTGTTTTAATTATAATTAAGTTGTTGGCTTTGGAATTGAAGTAGAACTGGAGTCAACAAGCTGTCATTACTCGGTCGAGTGTAACATTCTTATATATGATCTTCAAACCCTATAGAGCTCAGCTTGTGAAATAATATGCCTTCTATTTCCAGCACCAAAGTTACATTGATTGTTGTTTCATTAATGATTAGTTATAATGTCAATATTTCGGCTGGGCACAGGCTGCTATTGGACTTGAAGATCAAATACTTACTTGTATTGCTTAATGCTTAATTCGCACACGTGTGTCCACTGGAACTTTTGGCCCTCTTTAATGTATTGGAATAATGGTTGTAGTCTATCGCCACACTTTGATAAGAATATATAGGCAGAGCCATGTGCACCTGACTACCCCTCTGGAGTCTAGACTAATTTGGTTGCTTTAGGGCTTTTGATTTTGCAAGATTGCCTTATGCTTAATTTTCAATATTAACTTCAATACCTCGGTCAATTAACATGAAATTGAGGAAATGTCCTCCTTAGACACTGTATCTATAGGTATATTTGGTTACATGAAATTGAGGAAATGTCTTCCTTAGACAATGTATCTGTAGGTGTATGTGGTTGGGTTTTGGTGTATGTTTTGTGCTCTCTTTAGTTAGTCGAAGATTTCCTGCAGGTTTGTGATGCAGATTGGTGGTTGTAGTCTGCAGATTTGTAGTTGTGACAGATCCATTATGTTAAAAATAATTTTATTGTTTCAAATTTTGGTTCATTAAATATTAAATTAAACGTTGGTAAAATTTTAAGTTATTAATTAAAAAAAAGAGAATTTTTTGTTAATGTTAAAATTATATTTAGATTTTATGCAAGTTGATTTATACGTCAATTCTATAAGTGTCTCGAATTATACAAGACTAGCTGGGTTCTGCCTTTTGGTGTATGAGAATTTGGTGGTTTAATTTCTTAGGTGGCCAATAAGGCTGTTTGCATAGGGAAATTCCAACTCCAAAGTTAATAGGAAATTCCACAAAGTATAAACAAAGGAGAAAAATAGCATACTGGCTTGGATACTTAATTATGCTATTTATAAAGGTTGCTTTTATTATACCAGAGCCTAAAAAGCTAGTGGCACTCTATTATTGAAATAAAATTGACATCTTGTTTTATTTAATCTTCCTTTCAAGTTTTCTAGTTTATACTTGATCATATAGTATTTTTTTTTTTTCTAAACTGAAAAATACAAAATGGTTATGGATAAAATCAAAGGTGATGATCTAGGTGAGCATCATCTACCTAAAATTTCAAAATCAAATTCAATAGATAAATGTTATTTTAAAATAATATTCTTTTATGAAATCAAATGATGTTATTGATGTCAGATATATACAAATATGAATATGTCAAAAAAAATTCCAAGCTTGTTTTTCACGATTCTCCTTCAAATCCTTTGCATCACACCCATCCTCGCCTTCTTTTATCTTTCCTGAATATTGAGAAATAACTCCAAAACACATTATGTTGGATGAAGAAAATTTGCTTCAAAGATATCAATCAAGATGTTGGTAACTAGGAAGTTCCTTAAATATTCAAAAACAGTTATACAAACCTAAAGAAAATCGTTTGTGCAATTCTTATTACACTATTAGAACTGCAGAAAATAATATCCCTTTAGAGCCTGAGAGGGGTGATGAATTCCATCTCTTATGAAGAGAATTTTTAGCCAATTAGGCTAGAACCCATAAAAATCTTCATATAGGATATGTTTTAGTGATTCTCTAAACTTTGAATTCAGCTCTTCAAATCTTATGTGTCTAAGCAATATAAGACTCAACAAATTTCAAGAATTTCTACCAGGAAGTAGAAACTAACACTACTACATTGATAGCTTTTAGCATCGTTTAGTTAACTTACATTGTTTAAAATGTTACCAATTAACAGACAATATTGCAACATTTATAAACTAAATGTTACAAAAATGAGATATCATATATTTTTTTAAAATTTTTAAATATTTGAAAACTTAAAGACCATGTTCGGTTGGTGAGGAAAGAAAAATGAAAATGAAAAAAAAAATTCAAAATTTCAAGATGAATCTCATACTTTCATATATTTGTTTAATTTAAATACTTCTTCTCAATTTCATTTATTTTTCTTTTTTTTCCTACCAAACACTACATGAACGCTACAAAAATGTTTTAAGTATTTTTCCGTTACATAGTGCCTACGTCTATTGCACCATTTTATTTCTCTACACAAATCTCTCACTCTAACTTTTGCCCCCATTCTCATTCTTCGTATAGTTCCTTGTGTTCTTCTCGCTATCCTTTCCCTTTCACGGTTCACTTGGAACCTTCTTCATCTAAGGATTCGTCTTGTTTTCTTAAATTTTTTTTTCATTCACTTTGATGTTCGTTTCCGTTTTCGCATGAATCTGTGAAAGGATTTTTGTGAGCTTCAATTGAAATCTAATTCGTGTTATTTATTGCAGTAAGAATGAGAAGAACAAATTCATCAACGTTGTCGCTAGCTATCTCAGGCGAATCACTGAGACGAAGCTTCGTATTAGCTCTATCCTTTTGAATGTGTTGCAATGGCAAACCACATCGTGTGATCAATCGCAAAGTTCTGGTAACTTAGGTTTTGTTTTTGAATTCATTTAGCGTGTTTTCTAGTTCATTTTGAATACATAGATTTTGAATTCCAGTTTGTGTTCTATGCTTTGTGAACACGTGTTCATCCCTGATTCTCATTTTTTTATTGGATTTGCAACCAGTTTGTGGTGTGATCCTTATTCTCCCTAATCAATACTTGATTTCTTATTGTTTGTGAGCAGTCCGTTTTTTCCTTTCTTTTCCCCATAATTTGCTTAGGCTCTCTCTCCCCCTCTCTGATTTCGTTCAATCTCTGGAATTTGATGTATAATCTAGTAACAAAGAATATCTGATTCTTTTTTTATTTTATTTGATGTGTGATAGTTGTTGATGTGGTGTTGCGGTAGAATTGGCATGGAGCCGGTTACAATTCTTGTCCTTCGTGGCCAATGTGGTATTGCTACTTGTCGTCATTCTCTTTTTCTTAGTTAAAGCTGCCAGCCTTCTCAATTGGTATTTCACTTCCTCAAAATCATGTTGCATTTGTTAGATTACTGTCTCTGCTACATTCATATGCTTGATTTCCGATATTAAACTGTTCATGATTGAATGAAAAATAAATTCATTTTGGGGAAAAGTACTTTGATTAACACATTGCTTACAATCTGAATACATGTTCCATTTCCTACAATTAATCTCTCTAACTATCAGATAGTTTTATTGATTGCATAACTTCTCTGCCTGGCAATTCAGATAGTTTCATTGATTGAATCGTTGTTTCGTTTTAAATCCCTTCTTGAATTTTTATAGTCTGCTTTACAAATGTCCTTCTTGGTTCACTAACGCAAATCATAAACCACAGGCTACATATAGCATAAATGTGTCCACTAATCTTAATTTCCATATGCAAATAGTTATCAGTAATCACTAGTCAGAGTAATTAGTACCTTACAGGTTGTGGCTATTGTAAGGCCTATTTACTGCACAACTTTCTTCTACCTTGAGGTGATTCATCATGGTGGCTTGTGAAGTTAACCGTTAACAAGTTCTTAGTAAGTAGTAACCCAATATTTTCAAAGTTGGAACTAGGAACTACAATTATTTCCACTGGACTGGGCCAATCCCAAGTCAACTTAAGATATGCTCTTGAATTTTATGTGTTAAAAACCAACAGTAATAGTCAGTGGGGATGTTAAATGATTAGAACTATACATGAACTCTCCAGCCATTCATTGTTTATCTATATGCATTCCATGCAGGTGAAATTTTATCATGTGTTGGTTTGGGATTGCCAATTCCAAGTCTGTCTTTTTTATTTGCTAATGGAAAGCAATGCCAAACTTGTTACATGCTTTTGTGCCAGGGTGGTTCTATGCTTGTGCGATTATGAGTAGTTACTACGTCTAGTTCTACTCAATGAAAAGAGTTTAGTTATAGTCATGTACCAGAAACTGGGAAATACAATTCTGTCTATGATAAGCCTCAGGTCAAACCCCTAGTAGCTTCAAAAGTAGGGTGCTATCAGTTATAAAAGCAGTCTGCATGCATTGGGAAAAAAAGAAAAAAGAAGTGATCAATTTAGCATTAGAGAGATGTTTTGCTTGATAGTATATTAGTATATAGGATATTAGACTGTGGTAAAATGTGCATAAGGGGATGTGGATCTTTGTTCAGTTTTTTATTATTATTGTAAGTTTTACTTGTTATCGTTAATGAAAACTACCTGATGGATGTAACTTAATTGATAACAAAGTTTTTGCAAGAAAACCTAGGTTGGATACCCACATAATACATTCCTAAGGGGTGAGAAATTTTAAGTGTGATTAATCTCATAACCCGACCAAAAGACCAAAACTTGTTGGATACTTTGGAGTTCCACCAAGAAACCAAAGATTTTAATTACAGTGACTAAAAAAACTATTTAAAACAATTGTTCTTAATAGGACAGTCTAAAAGATCCAAACAGTCTAATAAAAGATTAGTCATAACTCATAAAGACAAACGTAATAAGGCCAGTTGAATCAAATAAAGAATATAAAAAATGTGGCGAAAATTAATCTAATATTAACCAAACTTCAAATAAGAAAAATTCAACAAAACTTTATTATCAGAAAGTGATAATACCAGATTTGTTGGTTGAAGAGAAAGATCTAAACTTTAAAAGTTTAGAGCAATTAACATTAGTGTATGGAACATAAAATCATAAATGGTCAACTGTGTAAAATACTATGAATTTTCTTCAACATATATATGGTTGTTACTGCATAGCAAACAATTTTCGAAGTTATTGCCGACCATTTTAGTTGCAGGATTTTTCGGCCAATTAAAGGATGAAAGAATAATTATTTCGCCGAAGAAAAAAAATCTTCCATCCAATCAAGATGTAGCCTGCAAAACTCCAATCACTAACAACTATCTTTGGTTTTTTCATGTTCTGAAAAGGTGGTATTCTCTGTAGTTATAATAATGTGATCAGATCTAGACAAGTGAGTTTTTTCATGTTAGTATAATTTGTTTTCTAAGATTTTGTACCAAACTTGTTTCCATCTCAAAACTTGCAAAATGGGAGATACTTTCTTTTATGGTTCTTATTACAAAATTGTTAAATCTTTCAAAATTAGATTAAAAATAAATTACTCCTGGCTATATTTTGTTAACAAAGTTAAAATTCACGACATCAACACAGTCCAAATTTGATAAATAATTCATAGCGTATTTTTTTCTCCTAGAAGAAAAATGGTAAATTAAAATGTAAAATCTCACAACATAATACAATACAGCTAGCATGCAGAAACATATGTTTAGTGAAAGGCAAAAAAGAGAGATACCATTACCATGAAGAGATGAGAAGGAGGTTTGATATAGAAAGGCAGCAGAAAGGAAGGGAAGGGGGAGAAAGAGAGGAAAAACAGTGGTATGGGAGGTGTAGGGAAGAAATAGCATATTTTGCTTATGGATATTCCTTCCCAATCCCCCCATACCCATGCCTTCCCCCAATTTTGTCTCCCTTTTCCTCTCTCTTTTTCTCTGGCTCTGGAGAATGCTTCTTTTCCTCTTCAATGTTCATGTCTCAATTCACACGGAAGGAAGCCTTTTGATTTGAAGTTTAATGGGGTAGTTGGTGGTATAAGATGTAATTATAATACAAGAAAGGGTGGATAAAGGTAAAGGAGCCTCTCAATATGCTACTTATTGAATAATAGTGCAAAAGTGGAATCAAAATGGTGAGTATGATGAGATTCGTGACATAGGATGTGGACAAAAGTTGTTGGCAGAGGAAATGGAATCATATCCGATCATGGACCCTCACTGTCTCCCCTACCTACTCTATTATTACCTACCACGGCCCACTTCCTTTTATCACTTCTAAATTTTATACTATTCCCATTTCCCAATAGGGTGGTAAATGTACAGTCCTCACTTGGTCAATGGTAACGGTAAACAGGGAGTGTAAGAGCATCTTCAATGAAACAATCCTCTTTGGATGCTACTAATGAGATCCACTTGTAGATATTTTTTTTAATACAAGTATATCTAAGTACTAAATTTTTAGAATAGAACAATTCTTTTGGATGGGTTACACCAAAAAGTTTACATTATTATACTTATTTATTAATTTATAATTATGTTATTTAAAAATTAATTTTTTGGACGATTATTATGTAAAATATTTTTTTCCACAATAAAAAATAAAAATAAAAACATAATTAAGTATATTTTATTTAAAATGATAAAAATAACTAAACTCATATAAATAACACAATATAGAAGACACTAATAACATAATAAAAATTACATAACTAAAAAGTATTTTAATAATAAAAAAGTTTGTTTTTATTTTTTAAAGTCTAAAGCACCAATGCTTCAAAAAGCAACTAGTGCTTCCTTGGCACAATTCCATATGCGCTTGCAGGGGTGTTAAAAATCAAAACAAACTGTTTGTAAACCGTTGAATTGATTAAAAAAATTGTTTAAATCAAAATTCACAAAATAAAAATTCTTATATTTTTTGTGATTTGATTCGATTTTTTATCATGTTATAAAAATTAAATAAATCGTATGTTATAATTATATTAATTTTTATTATGATAATTAATAATAAATATTAAATAATTTATTATTATTTTTTATTTTATATTGAAGATGTATATTTTATTTTCATATATTAAAAAGAATGTAATATCAAATAAATCATAAATTATTATAAAAAAAAGTTGATAATACCATTTTATAATAATGTTAAATGAAAATGACAATAATTTAATTAAAATATGTTAAACAAAATTTAATATAAAAAAATAAAATTCATTTTATAATAATATAACATAAAAATTATGTAAATTTAGTTGATATATTTTAAATTAGAATAATAAAAAAATTATTAAATCGAATTGAATCAAACCACGAAAATTTGATTAAAATTTAATATTATATTTAAATCAAATTAAATTAAATTATATCTTTATTTTATATTTAATTTAGATGACCTTTTATCTAAAAATCAAATTAAATTGTACCACCAACGTCATCCCGTCGTGGAGCTTGCAATAGGAGGGTGCTTGACGGGTGCATAGCTTCATCGGGGGAGTTGCTTTGGATGCTCTAAGAATCTAAGAACATCCACGTTACATCAACTCACAAATACTTACTTCTAATGGGACCCACGTATATACATTTATCATTTATATTTTTTTCCAATACAAGCAATTCCATGCAATGTTTTATTTTTTCCAATACAAGCAATTCCATGCAATAAATCTCTACAATAGAACAATTCTCTTTTGTTCTTCCAATGGATCCACCAAAAAAAACTTTTATCGTTATATTTTATTAATAATTTTTTTATTAATTTATAATTATATTATTAATAAATTAATTAAACCTTTTAAATTAAGAAAAAATGTAGCGCATTATCATGATAAATATTTTGCAGATGTTAAAAATTTTCAAATTTAAAAATCAAATATAACATATATTCATAATTAAATTATATTTTATTTAAAATGATGAAAGTAACTAACTTCACACAAATAGCATAACATAAAAGATAATAATTAAAATAATAAAATTATATAATTAAAATAATAACTAATTTTATTAATTAAGTCACAGAGAATTTTGATTTAGATCATTGGAATGAAAATAATTCAAATTTGAAATTGTGAATTTCTGAGAATAGATGAGATAAGTTTTACAAATTTTGGTTGTGTAAAAAAACTCACGTTACACTCTATTTATATTGCAAATTTCTAACGGGTAGAACAGTATGCTTTAATTTTAAAATGCATAAAAATAATATTGTAATGATCATTTTTAGTTTTTTCAATTAAATTTGTTATGGATATTATTGGATAGCAATGTTGTTTCTGGAAACAATTGTTGCCTTCCTAGCAATTATCCGTACACACGTACATTGGGAGTTGTTACACAGACGCGTTGCTTCCTCAACCCCGCTGATAATGATGCTCAAAGTGGTCTGAGATAAAAAGTTATCTGAATTGACTTAAATTTAGTTTAATTTATATATGGCTGGATTGAGTTGGATACAAGTTATCTGATTTAGGTTGGGTTGAATTGGCATTGTGATTAGATAAGAGATTAGTTTGTTTAAAGTTAGAAAAAGTATTTTTTAAAAGAAGTATATAGGATTTATTTCCAAAAAATAAAAATTTGCTTCTTTAAAAAAACCAATTTAGATCATTATATTATAAAAGTAAAAACTACTTATTATATTAAAAATGTTCTTTTAATAATTTACTTGCTATTTTTTTTGTTAAATAATCCAACCAAATTAACTCGGCTTTAATTGAGTTAGTTCAGGATGGGTAGTAAGGTTGTCCAAAAACAAAATGAAGTATTTAATTATAATTAGGTATTTCATTTTTCTGATGTCTTTTTAAAAGGGATAAAAACAATCTTTTAACTTTAGTGACGTCTAATATCCTTTTGTTAAGGACCTCTTAATATTTCAAATAACCAAAACTCGAGAGTGAAAACTTATGAATGACTTGAACAATAGCACAATTATTAGGACCCGGTTTACTCCTCCACCCGATCGTACCATCTTCTTTTTTATATTTTGTTTCACGTTGTTAATTATTTAACGGCTTTGGAATTTTTTTATTTGAAAGCTTAATTTCATTTTTTACATATTTTTAATTTTTGACAAATTTTACTCTCTAAATTAATTTGGCATGTTTTACCTTTAATTTTTAAAAAACTTGTAAATTTTATCCCATCATTTATCTATTCATAAGCACAAAACATAAGGATAAAACTTATAAAAAATAAAAAGTTAGGAACAAAATTCACAGAAAAAAAAATCGATGCAAAATTTTCCAAAGAAAATCAAAATTTAGGGTAAAAACATAATTATGTTATGAGTAAAATGATAAACTTTACAAGATTCTTAAAAATAGAGAATAAAATGCATTAAATTAATTTATTGGAGATAAAATTTACTAATTTTTTTTAAAAATGGAGAAAAAATGAAATTAAACCTTATTTTATAAAATAACATTTTTTTACTAATTTTAGAAAATAATTAATTATTAATCAAAAACTATTTCAATTTCACGCAATGGAATTGACTCTAAGCAGACATGGCAAAACAATTAATCTCGAGCACTTCAAACCAACCACCCATCCGCTTCCAAATTAATGATTTTTTTAAATAGTTGAAATTATATTTAATAAAAGAGTAAAATATGTTTTGGTTACCTGAAAGATTGAAAAAATATTAATATTATCCTCATAAAATTTGTTGCACTAATTTAGCCACTCAAAAAATAAAATATATTTTTGTTAGTTGATAACTCCGTTAGATTATTTCTTATCATGATTAATAAATTTAATTATTTTCTTTTTTTATATTTTTAGGCATATACTCAAAAATACTAGAACTCATTATTATTTTATCTTTTATCTTAATTTCATCAAAAATGACAAAAAATATAATATTTAGAGTTTTTAATTGTCAGAAATTTTTAATTCATTTTAAAAAAATTAACGTTCACAAATTATTTAATTTATTTATAATTAAATTATATTTATAAGTTATTAGTCACATTAGGTTATCATCTGATTGAGTTATTATTGAAAATCAATAAAAATATATTTTATTTTTAAAAAATCAAATTAATACAATTTTTTTATAAGAACAAAAATAATACTTTTTAAATTTTACCGTACCACACATATATTTTACCCTTAATAAAATTATCATTCAATAAAGACTGCTGTAGAAATCTGAAGTGTAATACGAATTTCAACTCAAAGCGTGTATTTTCCAGAATTTTCAGTTGAAGTAAAAGTGGAATGAAAGGAAAGACAAAATTTTCACGTCTTTAGCGTACTGTAAATTGTGTCCTAAATATTAATTTTGGAATTAACCGTCAAATTGGTTTTCAAATAATTACTTTCTCTCTTAACTCGTCCTTAAAGTAATAAAATGTTACATATAATCTGTCAAGTATTAAAATATATAGTAAAACAAAAATATCTATCAATGCAGCCTCAAGTTGATGTGTGATAATACTTTCAGAAGTCAATTTCTTCAACAAGATAAAAACTTTCAGAAATCCGTTTTAAAAAATTCAATACTTGGAGTACTACTTAACATGATTTATACTTATATAATTTTTTAGGAACATTTAGGAGAAAAAGTAGTACTTTAAGGATAAAATTAATGATTCGTTCGTCAATTGTCATTCCAAATTTCATTTTCTCCATTTTCGTAAATATTTTTAAATTACAATGCTAAAAAATTATAAAAGAAAAAACAAAGAACAAAAACCATTATTCATTATCTTTCTTTTATTTTCTTTAGACTTAATTATACTCTTAGTTTTGCATTTACTCTATAGAAACTAAATATTAACAATTAAAATTTTAAAAAACCGAAAATATACATTGAATAAAGTATAATTTTGTTTTTTTATTACAATTAGTTCTAATACTGAAATGCCGTTTTTATTTATTAATTTTTAGAAAAAACACATTGAATGGAAAATATATTTTATTCAATTAATACATGAAAATAAATTTAAGTTCAAATATATAAAGACTCATTAAATATGATTATGAGCATTAAGATTATGACCCTAATACAAGTTTCTTTCCTTGTACATCGTCATTGGTGTATATTTGACTATTTTGTGCCGGAGGTGAGGATTCTGGAGCGAAATATCAAAGCCTCTTTCGAAAATAATTATGGCCTCCTTATTCTAGAGTCTGAGATAAATTTTCACATCTAAATAATTCCACCCATAAATTTATATTAAAGCGTATGTATATATTTATGCTTGCATTTTTTATCTTTAATTTTTTTTAAATTTTATTTTTAACAAACTAATTTTACGTATTTTACCCTTAACTTTTAAGAAATTTATAAATTTTATCTTCTACCAATTTAGTTCTAACATAA